>NC_138196.1:86656422-86788922 GCF_964194105.1 Spermophilus citellus | reverse complement strand
GCGGGCCAGGAGCTCTGCCCTGGGCTGGCGGCCGAGTTCCCCCTGCACCAACTGACTCGCTGCATGAGGAGAATTCCTTGATAACAAGAGGGTGCCAGGGGAACCACGGAGACCTGCCCGGACCCTGCAAAGGGCAGTGTTGAGGACAGACCTGAGGGCTGCCCTGCAGGCCAGGGACACTGAAGAATGAGCAATGGCAGCCAGAGGACAGAGATGGGCTAGTGAGGGGGGGAGGGACAGGTGACTGGGACCCTGCTCAGTCAACATGGGGGATGGAGAGGCAGGTGTGGGGGAGCAGGTGGGGGGGACAGGTGTGGGGAGTAGGTGTGAGAGAGCAGGTGGGGGGACAGGTGTAGAGGAGCAGGTGGGGGGACAAGTATGGGGGAACAGGTGGGGGGACAGATGTGGAGGGACAGACGTGGGGGGATAGCTGTGGAGGGACAGGTGTGGGAGACAGGTGTGGAGGGACAGGTGTGAGGGACAGGTATGGGGGACAGAATAGAGGCCTAGATATGGAGGGACAGCTGTGGAAGGACAGGTATGGAAGGACAGGTGTGGGGACAGGAGTGGGGGACAGGAGTGGGGGACAGGAGTGGAGGTGACAGGCCTGGTTGGCATGCACGGAGGAGCAGGAGTGGATGGCAGCAGAGGCAGGATCGAGGCCAGGCATGGTGGAGGCTGCCATGGAGGCTCTCACCCTTCTCCCCGCCCCCGTGGCTGCCTGCATAGCGCTGCCAGTGGTCACTAGGACTTCAGGTGTGGCCTTCGTGGGCAGCTTCCCCCCGACTCTCTTGTGCTGGTTGAGTGGTGGGCGGCGGAGCGCCAGGGCACCTGTACGGAGGAGCCAGGGAGCACCAGGTCCTGCAGCCTACAGCCTGCCTTGGCTCTCCTGGTTTGGGGACGGGCCTGGCCTGGTTGGGGCGTGAGCGCTGCGTTGCAACCCCTGACAAGCCCAAGAGCTGGGCTTACAGGCCGCGCTGGACTCCAGCCAGAGCCCCGTCACTTAGGAATGCCGGTTTCTGATGAGAATTCTCATCTAGCTTTATGTCCCTCCTTAACGTTAATTGAAAGTGACTAAACAGAACTTCACAGTGAAAATTAATGAGCGCGCGGCGTGCGGCGTGTTTGCAGGACGCGGGATGGCCTGGGCTGTGCGGACACTTCTCCTCTACCGAGGGGTGCACCCTAGTTCTCACTGGAGCCTCGGTGCTTTCGCGACCCTTTATGTTTAGCCTCCAGCGCTTTCCGACTCCTTGTCTGTGAAACCCAAAGGGCAGGACGGGAGTCAGGCCTGCTGCTGCGTCCTTCTCACCGTCGTGAGCAGGGACTTTGAGAATGTGTGTTCCTACCACCTCTGTGACCTGAGGCACACACGGGCCAGATCTTACCAGGTGCCCAAGACCACCTGCCTGCAAGGCTCCACAGGACGTGCTGGGCCTCAGCACAGTCTGCTCACGTGACAGTTTGTCACAGTGAGAGTCATTGAAATCAGCCAAGGTGAAAAGTGACCGGAGGGGTCCAGGAGACCAAGCCTCTGTCCTGTGGGGTGGTGGACAGCTTGGTCCTGGCAGCAGAGTGGACAAGACATGAGTGCTCCCCACCCCGCAGCTCGTGGAGCCTGGGTACCCCGCACAGGCACGAGGTGCTCTCCCTCGGGGCCCAGCCTTGATATCTGGCCTCCAGCCAGGGCCCCTCTGACAATACGAGGCTCCAGGCCCCAAGAAAGCAAAGATGTTCACTACAAACCCACTCCAGCCACCCGGCAGGCCCAGGCCTCGGGAAACAGACTTCTCAGGCCACCCGAGGCCCTGGGAGCCCTCGGGCAGGCCTTTCTTTGTATTGTGTAGGGTTGGCGCATCCAGACAGCTGAGTTAGCGCTTCCTGCACACCATGCAGTGCCAGTCTTCTTTTTCTTTGATGAAAATTAGGAGACAATTTCAGCACAACCTATTTTTGGATCCATTTGCACATGGAAGGTTGCCAGGCACCATGCTGAGCAAGAGAGCTGGGCGCCAGGAGTTCTCTGTTTCATGCACACTGCCGGACTTCATCCCCACCAGCAGGGACAGGCGCAGAGTCCAGGTCCAGCACAGAGGGGCTGCTCATCCCATGCCCTCACCTGCATGTCCCCGTACCAGTTCCCTGTCAGGTGAGGCATGCTGGGCTCCTGCCTGGCAACGGGCCAGGGAACATGCCGTGTTTAGATGTCTCCCAGGTGTGTGGGAGCATGCCCAAGGAAGCAGGGTCCCTCTCCGGTGGCAGGGAAGTGGCGGTGCAGGGCCGAGTGCAGGGTATGCAGGCCTTCCTGGATGCAGGTGAACCGTGAAGAGTTGGCGAGACGGCACTTGCTGTCTCCAGTGGGGCTGCCTTTCACCCCTTACTTAAGACTGTGCTGCACATGGAGTAAGAGCTGGGACCTGCCCCGTCACCCCTTACTTAAGACTGTGCTGCACATGGAGTAAGAGCTGGGACCTGCCCCGTCACCCCTTACTTAAGACTGTGCTGCACATGGAGTAAGAGCTGGGACCTGCCCTGTCACCCCTTACTTAAGACTGTGCTGCACATGGAGTAAGACCTGGGACCTGCCCTTCACCCCTTACTTAAGACTGTGCTGCACATGGAGTAAGACCTGGGACCTGCCCTGTCACCCCTTACTTAAGACTGTGCTGCACATGGAGTAAGACCTGGGACCTGCCCTGTCACCCCTTACTTAAGACTGTGCTGCACATGGAGTAAGAGCTGGGACCTGCCCTTCACCCCTTACTTAAGACTGTGCTGCACATGGAGTAAGAGCTGGGACCTGCCCTTCACCCCTTACTTAAGACTGTGCTGCACATGGAGTAAGAGCTAGGACCTGCCCTTCACCCCTTACTTAAGACTGTGCTGCACATGGAGTAAGACCTGGGACCTGCCCTGTCACCCCTTACTTAAGACTGTGCTGCACATGGAGTAAGAGCTGGGACCTGCCCTTCACCCCTTACTTAAGACTGTGCTGCACATGGAGTAAGAGCTGGGACCTGCCCTTCACCCCTTACTTAAGACTGTGCTGCACATGGAGTAAGACCTGGGACCTGCCCTTCACCCCTTACTTAAGACTGTGCTGCACATGGAGTAAGACCTGGGACCTGCCCTTCACCCCTTACTTAAGACTGTGCTGCACATGGAGTAAGAGCTGGGACCTGCCCCGTCACCCCTTACTTAAGACTGTGCTGCACATGGAGTAAGACCTGGGACCTGCCCCGTCACCCCTTACTTAAGACTGTGCTGCACATGGAGTAACCTGGGACCTGCCCTTCACCCCTTACTTAAGACTGTGCTGCACATGGAGTAAGAGCTGGGACCTGCCCTGTCACCCCTTACTTAAGACTGTGCTGCACATGGAGTAAGAGCTGGGACCTGCCCTTCACCCCTTACTTAAGACTGTGCTGCACATGGAGTAAGACCTGGGACCTGCCCTGTCACCCCTTACTTAAGACTGTGCTGCACATGGAGTAAGAGCTGGGACCTGCCCTTCACCCCTTACTTCAGACTGTGCTGCACATGGAGTAAGAGCTGGGACCTGCCCTTCACCCCTTACTTAAGACTGTGCTGCACATGGAGTAAGAGCTGGGACCTGCCCTTCACCCCTTACTTAAGACTGTGCTGCACATGGAGTAAGAGCTGGGACCTGCCCTTCACCCCTTACTTAAGACTGTGCTGCACATGGAGTAAGAGCTGGGACCTGCCCTTCACCCCTTACTTAAGACTGTGCTGCACATGGAGTAACCTGGGACCTGCCCCGTCACCCCTTACTTAAGACTGTGCTGCACATGGAGTAAGAGCTGGGACCTGCCCTTCACCCCTTACTTAAGACTGTGCTGCACATGGAGTAAGACCTGGGACCTGCCCTTCACCCCTTACTTAAGACTGTGCTGCACATGGAGTAAGACCTGGGACCTGCCCTGTCACCCCTTACTTAAGACTGTGCTGCACATGGAGTAAGAGCTGGGACCTGCCCTTCACCCCTTACTTAAGACTGTGCTGCACATGGAGTAAGACCTGGGACCTGCCCTTCACCCCTTACTTAAGACTGTGCTGCACATGGATTAACCTGGGACCTGCCCCGTCACCCCTTACTTAAGACTGTGCTGCACATGGAGTAAGAGCTAGGACCTGCCCTTCACCCCTTACTTAAGACTGTGCTGCACATGGAGTAACCTGGGACCTGCCCTTCACCCCTTACTTAAGACTGTGCTGCACATGGAGTAACCTGGGACCTGCCCCGTCACCCCTTACTTAAGACTGTGCTGCACATGGAGTAAGAGCTAGGACCTGCCCCGTCACCCCTTACTTAAGACTGTGCTGCACATGGAGTAAGAGCTGGGACCTGCCCTTCACCCCTTACTTAAGACTGTGCTGCACATGGAGTAACCTGGAACCTGCCCTTCACCCCTTACTTAAGACTGTGCTGCACATGGAGTAAGAGCTGGGACCTGCCCTTCACCCCTTACTTAAGACTGTGCTGCACATGGAGTAAGAGCTGGGACCTGCCCTTCACCCCTTACTTAAGACTGTGCTGCACATGGAGTAAGACCTGGGACCTGCCCTTCACCCCTTACTTAAGACTGTGCTGCACATGGAGTAAGACCTGGGACCTGCCCTGTCACCCCTTACTTAAGACTGTGCTGTACATGGAGTAAGAGCTGGGACCTGCCCTTCACCCCTTACTTAAGACTGTGCTGCACATGGAGTAAGAGCTGGGACCTGCCCTGGCACCCCTTACTTAAGACTGTGCTGCACATGGAGTAAGAGCTGGGACCTGCCCTTCACCCCTTACTTAAGACTGTGCTGCACATGGAGTAAGAGCTGGGACCTGCCCTGTCACCCCTTATTTAAGACTGTGCTGCACATGGAGTAAGACCTGGGACCTGCCCTTCACCCCTTACTTAAGACTGTGCTGCACATGGAGTAAGAGCTGGGACCTGCCCTTCACCCCTTACTTAAGACTGTGCTGCACATGGAGTAAGAGCTGGGACCTGCCCTTCACCCCTTACTGAAGACTGTGCTGCACATGGAGTAAAAGCTGGGACCTGCCCTTCACCCCTTACTTAAGACTGTGCTGCACATGGAGTAAGAGCTGGGACCTGCCCTTCACCCCTTACTTAAGACTGTGCTGCACATGGAGTAAGACCTGGGACCTGCCCCGTCACCCCTTACGTAAGACTGTGCTGCACATGGAGTAAGAGCTGGGACCTGCCCTTCACCCCTTACTTAAGACTGTGCTGCACATGGAGTAAGAGCTGGGACCTGCTCTTCACCCCTTACTTAAGACTGGGGAGTGTGGAGGGGCTTTGGGTCTGGAGTGTGGAAGCTGGTCTCATCCATCACCTTTCTCTCCCACCAACGATGGACACCCACCCAAGTTGTGGTCCATACAAGGCCCCCGCACTGGGCTTTGGACAGGGACCACTGTGGGAACGTCCAGGGCGTGGGAAGGCGTCCTCCAGAGTTCCAAGCTCCTTCCCTGGGAAGCCGTCCTCTGTCCTGGTGCCAGTCTGGGGCAGGGTCGTACCAACCCTTTGTGGCTTCGTCGTCTGGAGAGAGGACTACTCACACCTTCCTCCTGGGCGACCTGAGGACGTGGTGGTGGGTTCGGGTTCAGGCCACAAGCTAAGGGTCTCTGCTCCTGCAGGTGCTGGTACCGTGACGCTGCTCCAACCAGCTCCACGAGGCACTCTGCTGACCTCAGGTTCAGGCTCTCCTCCTCAAGCCAGTGGTCCTCACAGGGGCCTCTGCCCATGGCTGGATCCAGGGAGCTGAGAGCAGACCCGTCACTCGATGCATGAGAAGGGAAGGATGAGAGCTGGGCTGTCTGCAGGTGCTACGTGCCCACTGGCCATCAGAAGGACGGAGGGGGAGACGAGAACCTGAATGCTTCCCCCTCTGTCCCTACTGGCCTGGCCCTTCTGGTCCTGCTGAGGCCCTGGCTGCCTGCACTAGGGCATCAGTGCGAGCAGCTCTCTGCTGGACATCGTTTTGCTTCTGTAAAGGGCTCTGGAATGTTCCCAGAGCAGCAGGAAGCTCTGTGGCTGGGGAGAGCTGGAGAGGAGACCACTGCTGCTGACCCCTGTGCCTGGGGGCCACAAACCAAGATACGACAGGGTTCTTGTAAGTGCCCAACTGCATTCCCAGAAGCCGGGTGGCTCTCAGGGACGGCCATGGCCCCATTCTCTCAGTTGACATTTCATGGGTCGGATTCTCCCTGCAGAGTATTGCAGAGTATTGCAGCCTGGCAGCGATTCATCTGCGGTCTCTACTGCAGATCGTTTTTATAAGATGTGGTTTTATCTTTCTTAGCAAATTTTTTAAACGAGGACAAATGGAAATGTGCACGTTTCCTTTACAAACTTGTCTGCATCTGTGTTTCCTCCCCTCCATCGTCTCGGAATTCACCTCAGCACCGGCTCTGTGGACAACTCTTGGCGCTGCAAGACGTGCAGATCTTCTCCAGTGTCCTCTTGGTCACATCTGTTTTGAGTAAAGGACATGAAGTGGACTATGCCATTTGGGCGATGTGCTCCCAACTGGCTGCATAGTTCAGGTGGAAGCAGAACTGGGTCAAGAAGCCCCCGTGTTACACCCCAGCAGGGTTATGCCCCCTGCAGCTCTGTGAGCTGGGGCTTAGCTTCTCCTCCAGGCCTCAGGTGGAAACCAAGCTGCTGGAAGGAGGCTGGGAGCCAGAGGACAGCCACATTGCTCCGGAAACTGAGCATGCTCAGACGTGGCTCCTCAGGAGCCCCGCGGGAGAAACACGCATCTTCTCAGGGGTCTCCTGCAGCAGGACTCGCAGCCAGGCATCCACCTGGGTTCCCACAGATGTCTCCTTCCTCTGCTCCCAGGTAGACCCCTGCCCAAATGGACACTTAAATTGACCCAGGGTTGGAGTTTGGGAGGACGAAGACGTCCTGGAGGAAGGAGTGGCAAGATGTGGGCGTTAAACCCCACCCGCAGCCCCTTGGCGTTGGGGCCTTCTGTGCCTGCCGTGTGCAGCAGTCTGAGGGTGCTGGGGACTGGGGCGGAACATGAGGAAGGGCCCGCCTTGCGGGGGTCTGCTCTGGGCCAGGGCAGATAGAACAAGTCCTGATCCTCAGGATGTGACCCGGGTCCACGCCAGCCCTGCACTGTCACCCTGTGACTCCTGCTGAAGCTTGGTCCTCGTCCCAATGCCAATCCAGTAATGAGGACACAGTTCTGAGAAAAGGGAAAAGAAGGTCCATTTCTTTTCTAGCAAGGGAGAAACACGGGGGACTCCAGGCCCAGAGGCCGTGATTCTGCCATCAGCAGGAACAGGGGCTTTCAAGAGGTGACTCAAAGCCGACATTCCACGAGGGCTCCGTTGAGCTGTGATCCACTGTTGACTTGGGAGATGGTCGTTTCTGAGGTCTTCTGGTGCCATCCCCAAAGTCTGATTCCCTGGTTCCTGTGGCGGGTGTGTGCTCAGGGACAGGTAACTCTCCTAGGATGGGGAAGAGGGGTGATCCTGTTTCCCCTGAGATTAGGGAGGGGGAGAGATCAGGGAGGAGCAGGGAGAGAGGAAGAGGAGAAACGTGCCTGTTTTAAGTGACAGCAGAGCAGCCAGCGTGAGCCACTGTTCCGTGACCTTGGGGCATCGTGCCACTCTCTGTGCCCACTGCCTCTCTTCCCAGCGTCAGTGGCCAGGGTTCTGGGAAAAGCAGGGGCTGCACAGGATGCTGCCCAGAGCACGCCAACCCCTTTGTCCCCCACCTTTCTGAATGACCCCCAGAGCCAAGTCCTCCACATAGGCGACAGTCCCAGATCTGCTCAGGCTGTGTCGCCCCGGGAAACCTGCCTGAGGGGCTCCCCTAGTGCGAGCTCGGCCAGACTTCTGTGGAAAGTGTCTTACTCTGGCAGAGCTGAGCCCTGAGTCAAATCTGCTCACAGGTGCACGTTTTCATCCAGGAGTTAAGCCTCGGTTTGGGCAGAGCTTGTCCTTTCTGGAGGCTGCTCTTACTCGGGTGTGCGTTTGGGGTGCCTGGCTAGCTTCTCCTGCCTCCTTCCTTGTGTCTGGATGGTCACCTCCAGAGCTGCGGGCCTGCAGGCAGGCCAGTGGTACAGGGAAGCTGCCATCTGCAGCCTCTGCCCTGTTGTGGCTTGTCCCTGTCACCTGACCCTCTGAGCTTTCAAGGATGCCAAGAATCTGGTTTCTGTCCAAAATCTCATTTTCAGATGTTAGGAAGTAATTTTTAGGAGATGCCACTTGGGCGAAGGCAACCCACCTGCAGGGAGAAGAGGCTGCGGCGGTCAGCTCTGCAGGGGCGGCTGGAAGGAAGGGCAGCACCGCCGGCTGTCCTGGGCCTCTCCTGGGAATGGAGCCAGGACAGGGACGCCTTGTGGAACTGACACTGATCACCCCAGGTCTCCAAGGGCTGCACAAGCCGAGCCTGGAGAGGCCTCTACAGCAAGGCCTGGGGGCCTGCCCCATCTGATGGTCAGAGGCACCATCCGGTGACCCTAGAGAGGGCCAGAAGTAAGGGGCTACCCAGGGTTGGAGAGCGGGGGCATAGTGGACCCCAGGTTTTCACCAGGTACCCAGGTGTCAATGAGAGTGCCACTGGACAGAGGTGCGTGGCCAGGAGACGTTTCCAGATGCTGGGATGACAGATGACAGGAGAGACCAGGCTCAGTGTGAGCTCCGCCCACTGCAGAGGTGGGGAGCAGGGCACGCCTGAGCCCGGCCTGACCCAGAGGACCCAGGGTGTAGACAGGAGATGACAGGAGACGGTCTGACCACTGGGAGCAAGGACGTGACCCCTGCTCCACCAGGGACCAGGCAGGTGCCAGCTCCCTCAAGGCTGGACTCCAGAGGGTGGCTCCTGGTCCCCCAGAGACTCCTGGGACGTGCAACACTGGAGTGACACGAGTGGGGCCAGCGGCCCACTGCTGCGCAGGCACTCCATGGAGGCCCTTTTTGCTCGAGCACGGAGCCCTGGACACGTGGTCCAGGCGCTGGCAGGGCTGTGCTGATGGGACACCAGGTGTGTGAGGCTGGGTGTGGGCCGCGGGGCCTGATGCTGGAAAACAGGCAGCTTTGCAGGGTACAGAGATGGACTCTGATCTCCTGCGTCTCTGCAGAGCTTCTCCCTGCACCCTGGGCCAGCCGGGCCAAGTGCAGCTCCTGTGAATCCAAGAGGAGAAGGTGCACTGGTGGGTGCTGGGGTGGTGGGCTGGTGCCTGGGATGTGGGCAAGGATAGCTTCCACATGTTGCTCGGCGGTAAACAGTGCTTGCTAAACCCAGAGCTGTTACCTGGTGTCCTCTGGCTATTCATGGCATTGACCTGTCCCCAGAACTAAGCATCCCAGCACACAGAGACAAGCAAAATCCATCTCAGGTCCCAGCAGACACAGTCACACAGCAAATGCTGCTGAACTTCCCTCGGAGCTCCCAGGCGTGGGAAGGAGACACCCAGGAAAAGGCACCCAGGGCAGGAGCAGCTCGGCAGCAGCCAGGAGTGGGAGTGGGCACGGCACAGACACAGTGCACACGTCACCTCCCAGGAGGGAAACCAGGGGCAGCTGGCTGCCAGGTGTCTCCACCTCATAGAGTTGGTCTGCCGGGGTGGACTCATGACCCTGCCCCACAATGCATCTAGCTTGGCCTCTGCCACGGAGGAGCTGCCCACCAAGTGAGGCCTCCAGGGGTCATCGTGACTGACATCACTGTGCCCTCGGGCAGACTCCATGCTGGGGGCACGGGAGTCTCACAGGACAAGCACTTCCTATGTTCCTCTGCACCTCCCCCCTCCATGAATTCTAATATGCGGCTTCCTAAACTGTCAACACCTGTGTGTCTACTCCTTCAGGAGGAGGACATGGGTCACCCATTATTCCAAGGGCCGGTGCTGGGGACAGAGGGAGAAAGCACACTTCCCGGACTCAAGGGTGTCCCGTTCCAGTGGGGCCAATGCCAGACAGAGGCTCTCCTGGGAGGACGCGGTGACCAGAGGGAGGGGGAGTGGAGGGCAGGACGGAGGCCCTCGGGGGGGGCGGGAGGCGATGCCACAGGGCTCAAGCCTGGGTGGCACCTGGGTTGCTAGTGTCCACTGGACCCAGCTGGAGTGTGGAGGAAAGGGATCCCTAGGAAAGAGCAGGGCCGTGAGGCCTCACCTTCCTTCAGAACGCTTCCTTCGGGGCTCATGCTCCAGGTCCACCATTCCTAGATTCCACAGCACGGAGACTGGAAAAAGAAAATGATAATCGAGTGTGAAGGGAGTCATGGAGAGACAGAGGACGTGGAGTCCTTAGCTAGGCGAGCATCGACCTCGGAGCCCCAGGACACCAGTAACAGTTTGAGGACCGTTTCCCTGGGGCGTGGGCATGGCTGTTGGAGCAAGGTGGAGCGTTTTGCCTGTGGCCCCTGCAGCCATTCAGGGGACACCAGGCAACACCACAGCAGGATGGTAACTTGAGAATTCCTCTCTAGGAATTAAGTCCAGAGCCTATTCTTTTGGGTTCTCCTTTGGATCTCAAAGTTCTTTAGGAAGCTGGGGAACATGTTTTACCAAGCTCCGGGAAAATTACAGACCAACACAGACACACAAGTTAGCCTACGCTCCTAGTCCCAAAGCGGAGAGCATGCTTGAGAGGCTGCATCCTCAGGCTGCAGGTGTCCCCGGCCGGGGGCGGGTGTCCAAGCAGGATGGGGCTCAGATCACCCTCCAGTGCAAGCTGTTTCCACTATTCCAACCCTCATGCAGGCGAAGGTCATCTGGTGAAGCAGAGACCGCTTGGGAGGTGATTTCAGCGGCTGGGCTTGGAAACAATGCTGTCTTGTCCCTGTAACTAAGAATTCAGTGCGCGTCTCACGAAACACAGCTGTTTGAAGCAGAGTTTGCTATTCTCTACCTACATTCTTTTCTGTGATTAGAAGATCACTGGTTGTACAAGTGCTCACAGAGTATCAGAATTCAGTGGTCAGTTCTTATCAGAAGCAGTGGGTCACTCACTTATGTCCAGCTGTGAGTCATACAAACTCGAGTAGGACCTGGCAGCAACCTTGGAGCAGGGGCAGGTATGTGAGTCCTAGGGCAGATCTGTCCCTGTTCCGGGGCACTTATCTCAGCCTCTAGATACCTTTTACCTGGGACAGCTGTCCCTGTGCCTGGGTTGCGAAGGCTGACCTGCCTCTCCCCCAGGCCTCTTCCTTTATGTGTGCACAGATGCTTCTTCCACCAGGTGCCTAACTGCAGTCCTCCTTCCTGTCACCCTGAGCAGGAAGCCCAGTGCCTTCCGGGTGCACAGGGCTGACACAGGTTCTTGGCATAGGCCCCACCCAAGGCCATAGTGCCCAGGGAGCCCAGAAGGTGAGTCGGCAACCTCAGAATTCCACGGTCCAGTGGGAACCACCCGCAGTGGCTTTTGGTCAGTTTCAAGGAGGCTGTGTTGGCCAGACCAGGCTGCCCTGGTGGAGTTCCTTGGATTGTAGAGCTCAAACCCTGAAGCCCATTTCCTCATAGTCCTGGAGGCTGCGTGTCCAAGATCAACGAGTGGACAGGGTGGCTTCCCTGAGGCCTCTCTCCCTGCGTGCTTGTGTGGCCATCCTCTGTGTGTGTGTCCTGACCCGTCTTCTACAGGGACTTCCATCAGACTGGAATACAGAACACCCTAAGGACCCTCAGTTACCTCTGTGAAGACCTTGTCCCCAAATGCTCTGAGGTCCTGGACCAGGGTGCCAGCGTGTGCACTGGAGGGCATGTCCACTCTGTGCTGTGATATAGCTCTCGGGCTATTTCCTCAGCCATTAAGACATGAGGCTCTTCTGGGTCTCATGATGGTCCCAGATACTTGGGCAGGAGATGCACAGTGTCCACCTCCCCTCACAGTGACAGTGACAGAGCTAAGTACCCTGTCCCTGTCCAGGAAGGACTGGCCTCTTGGGGTCAGAGCCCAAGACATGATGTCAGTTGTGACTATTGGCCTCGAACTTCAACTCCAGGCCGGTCGCCACCCAGCAGAAGACCTTCCCATCGCAGCACGTAGGAGAGAACCCAGGTTCAGCTGAAGAGCCTCCTGGTTAGCGAGGCCCTGGCCCAGCCGGCCACAAGGTCAACCTGGCTGACCAGGACCCAGCACACTGGCCTGGTCTGTTGTCCATTTCCTAGATACTTGAAATGAATAGCATTTTTGCAATTTTTGTTCAAAATATATACAAAGAAACAGATATTTCTCAACAGGAAAAGCCACACCATTAAATCTGACATTTATTGAAATCTTCCTCACTCCTTCTCTGCCTTCTCTGCTTCCTTCCTGGAGAACAAGACTCAGGAAGGACGTGTATATCTGGTGTCCTTCCGTGAGTCTGTCATGTCTAGTGTCTGTCTACATGTCTGTCTTTCTAACTCTGCTGGGAAACCACGTGTCCAGGACCCCACGGTAAGGTCATGGACACGGGGTTCTCAGACCTCTGTGCATTGCGGTCTCCCCTGGGCCTCTCAGCCCTGACTCCTGGGCCCACCAGGCCTGCCAGGGCTCTCTCTGGAGCCTGATGCTGTGGGTCCAGGGCCCACACTTTGGGACCAGCACCCCCACAAGGTGTGCCGGGCAGTGTCGTGACAGGTCAGCTCTGCGTCTGGGGAGGACAACCTGTTCTGGAGATGTGGGTGGAAGCTCTGGGGAAGCTCTGGGTACAGGCCTCCTCCCTCTCCTGGTGTTCACCACCTGCCTGCCCCAGGTGAGCCAGGTGGAAGCAGTCCCCAGGCCCCGCCTCTCCTGGTGCTGGGGAAGAGAGACTCCAGGAGCCCCACTCCACAGGAGGTTCTAGGCATGGCCCTGTGGGCACATTAGGCTGTGTGACTCTGTGGGTGCTGTCCTGCACGTCCTGGGACATTTAGGAGTGAGCCTGGCCCTCCTGCCAGTGCCAGGGCAGGTTGTGAAACAATGGAGAATGCAAGCCACACGGCAGAGCACTGTGGCTGTTGATAGGCAGCTGGTGGTGGGCCAGACTTAACTGAGAGTGAGAGGGTGGTGTGTGCTGGAGGAAGAGCAGGGGAGATGTAAGGTTGTATGTCTCATGTTTTGTCACTGCATCCTCACCTGCTGTACTGCAGTGAGGTGGCACAGCATTAAGTGCAAGCGAGTCAGGATTTATGGTGCAAGAATGCCTTAAATCATGCTTTGTGCTTTAGTGTGAAACCACAGGTGTTCAATTTAAACCTCCATGCAAGACACCCCAAGTACTGGGAGGATCTCAGTTGGAGCACCGTAGGTCGTTCATTAACTCAGGTGGCATGGGTACAAACTGAGTTTAGTTCTAATCCAGTTGTACCTCAAGACCAAATGTGTGTGGGTCCTGCTGTTCCTTCTGGGGCCTGGGACGGGACCTGGGTGTGGACCGGGCTGGTGTTGGCCTGGGGGCAGGCTGCAGTGGGAGCAGGGCCCACCTAGGGGCACATTTGGCTTGGCTTGGTGGGTGTTTGCTTCCGCCTGCAGCAGGACTGGAGCTGAGGAGAAGCCCTGGCTCTCGGGGACAGGCATGTGCCGCCCAGAGTGCCCAGCAGGCACGAGGCTGCAGAGGAGCTCCCTGGCTCTCGCTCCTCTGGAGAGTGCTGCGACCTCCGCACACCTGGGCTCCAGCTGCCTCTGGGCTCCTGCTGGACACACGGGGGCTCCTGCTGGGCACACGGGGGCACCACTGCCCAGGGCCAGGAGGAGGCGGTCAGAGACCCAGGCTGGGTGCAGCAAGGGCTGTCGCAGAGGCCATTTCCTCAGCTGAGAAGCCGGTTTGGTCAGCATTTAGTGTCTCGTTTCACCAGGCTGGGCCCTCCCTCTGTCTTCTCCCAATCCTACCTCCTCTGGCGGGTGGAGCTGCCGCCCGTGGTTCAGAAGGCCCTCTGCAGCCAGGGCATCCACTGGTTAGGAACTCAGTGCAGCCGCTAGCATCTGCCACCTGTCACCTGCTCGAGTGCTTGCCAGGTCTGCACAGCCAGGAGCCCTGACAGGAAGGTCACTGGCCAGGCGCCAACCCCCATGGTGCTTGCGGGGTGCCAAAGCTGCTGGAAGATGTTCAGCCAGTGGGTGAAGGGGGTGCGCATGGCTCAGTGCCAAGGGCCGTCCCTTCCTGGGAAGTCATCAGACCGGAGATCAGCAACTCCTCTGCACTGCGGCCCAGTGGGTCACACTTCGAGGTGGGGTGTGACCCTGCTCGGAGCCCTGCCTCCCTGCAGACCCCCCTACCAGGTGTTCAATGACGGGGCAGTGCTGCCGCCTTCCTCCCGGGGGCCAGTTCTGCCCACTTCTTAGGAAGGGCAGGTCGAAAGCCTCCTGGAGTCGTTCTGATGGGTGGTGATGCCAAGTGCTTCTGCGGGCTGCCCTCTGCTGATCGGAGGCCATCTGGGAGGGATCTGCTCTTGCTGTGCTGGCTGTAGCTCAGCCGTTACAGAGTTCTCTGTGATACAACCATGCGGCACAGAGGATATTTGCATCAATTAAGAGTCAGAGGTTTGAACTCCACACTCACCTCTGGCTTCTATGATCCTGCAGTTACTTGTCTTTTCGAGGCTTGTTAGTTTTGCTTTGTGTTATCAAGGCACAGCATGAAAGCAATAGTGGATGGTGAGGTCACTGAGCCAGTGTGGCACCTGCCTGGAGTGTGGCCTGGCTGCCCGTGTGCTCTGCCCCGAGACCTGTCTCTGCGCAGTGAGTGGGCACCGGGAAGGAGGGCCTCAGAGCTGCCCTTCCTCCTGAAAATGAGCCGAAGCTCCTCAGGTTGAGCCCAGACCTCCTCAGCTCAGGGTCAGTGTTCCTCAGGTGACATGGATCACAGAAGAGGGGTCTGGGCCCCACGTGAGCCCCGAGAGGGTGCTGGAGGCCCCGGCCTGGCAGGGGCCCAGGACACCCAGCCTCGCAGACCCAGCAGCGCTGCCCCAGGGTAGAAGGACCCAGTGCCACTGCTTCCCACTCCACAGACAGCTCTGTTGAGCTGCAGCTCCTCTAGAGAAGGGCAAGCTCCGGGCAGCCTCCCTGCCTGGCACACGCCCAGCCCCCTGCCAGCAGGGCTGCCCCAGCCTCAGGACACGAGTCACCAACTCCGGTGACTCAGGTCTAGTCAGCGACTCCCTAGTTGGGGCCTTCCTTCCTGTGGCCTTTGCTGGCATTCTGACATGGACGCTGTGCCCGGTGCCAGCGAGACCTCATCTTCATCAGCTGCTCCCAGCACCACCACCCAGCTGCGCAGTCACCTCCGTCATCCCTTGTTTGAAAGATGGAGACAGCAGAGAGCCCAGCATTGCCAGGACTCGGAGCCAGGCCGTCAGGGAGGCCCCCCGCCTCCCATGACGCTCCCCTGCGGCTCACGCCTCCCGGCCCTCAGCCAGCCAGCCTCTCCCGTGGGCTCCGCCCCACCCTCTCCTTAACGCCCACATGCCCATCACTCACCAGGTCCCCGCGGGTCCTGGTGCTGTAGAGGAAACAGTCCTGCTTTCTAGTTGGAGAGGGCCCTGGCTGGAGAGTGGGGTCAGGAGAGCCTGGGCCACTGTGTGGGGGACGTGGCCTCAGCTGCCTGAAGTCACCCTGCCATGCTGCCTCGAGGCATGACCCTGACCTCTGGGTTCCCTCCCTTCATGGCCAACAATGCAGAGCTTCTCACCCACCTGCCGGGGGTCCGCAGGCAGAAGCCACCTTCTCTTTTTCATGTCATTCTTCTTTACATCCCTGGCCTGGCCAAGCGGCGGGTTCTAGGAGCATCTCAATAAATCCCTTCAAGTGAATATGCGCCAACGGGGCACCAATGAGGGTCAGCATGGGTGGTGCCGACCCGCATGCAGCGTGCACTTGAATGCGGCTCCTGGCCACGCCTGTCCCTGGGCCTCGCTGCCTGCTTCCCTGCAGGTGAGCTGCACCTGTTAGCCACAGCAGCCACCTCCCCAGAAATCACAAAACAAAATTCAAGTGCCGCAGAGACATTTCAGTGACCGTAACCGAGTTGAACCGAGCCCTCGCTGTTGGAAGAGCACGACTTGGGCAGAAACTCGCCCTGCAGATGTAAAGGACAACCTGGACAAAAGACGCAGCCGTGACAATCCGCCCGGCAGCCTCCAGCCCCACCCGGGCTGCCCGTGGCCCAGCCAGGGCAAGGGAAGCACCTGGGGAGGACCCGCCCGAACACACCACCTGCCGGGGCGACCATCTGTTGCCTGTCTGTGGGCCGGGGGCGGCTCCTGAGCCCCTCCAGAAATTCTCCCTGCCTGTCCCTCTGAGTGGGTGGCTGCTGGCTATTAAATGGCACAAAGGGACAGCTGTCTAGGAAAAAGTGACATTGGATTCCTATGTAGCACCTGAACTTAAATCCCAGGGGACCAAAGGTTACAGTCAGGGAGGGAAAGCCATAGCGGCCCAGAACAGGCTGTGCACCTGTGTCCTCTCTGCTCCTGGGGACATCCAGAGATGATCCAAAGACAAGGAGAGAGGCTCTTCTACTTCACCTGATAAAACACTAAGGAAATCCTTTTTCACCAAAATCAGACTCAGAAGAAATCTCAAATAGAGACACCAGGGTATTGAAGCAGAGTTAATCCTCTTTCCCAATCTGTAAAAAGGTTAATCTGTTCTAAAGCTTTAACAGACACCGAATAAAGATGGACAAGAGGAGAAATGGTGGCTTGGCAGGACCCACAGAGAATGAGCACAGTCCAGGCTTCAGACAGATGTGCAGCTTCAGCTCCAGCTACTGGACACATCCAAACGAGCTTCCCCTGTTCTGTCAGAGTGGCCAGCTCCTGTGGCCAACACCAGCCAGCAACAGGAAACAGGCCTCTCGCGTTGAAGGCTCATGTGCTAAACTCGTCTCCAGCTCCGTCTGACAATTTAAAGTGAGATGACTGGACAGACTTACACCTGGGTGATGACCAGCACACTCCAACTGCTCAACGCCTTCGTCTCCACCCAGCTGAGCACGGGACTGGGCACTGCCTCCAGCCTCCCTCCCCGGCCCTGGTGCGGCCTCGGTGCTCTGCATCTGCACGTTTGGCATGCTGAGATCCCGAGCTTGGGTGAGATGTGTAGCACTGTCCTGTGTGTGGCTGTCTGCCTAGCAAATGTCCTCCAGGCCCACCCACGAAGCCACACGTGGCAGGATTCCCTTCTTCAGTGACTGAGTGGTACGCCCGTAGAAACACCATGTTCCCAGAAGAGCACAACTATTCAGAGGAATCCCACTGCTGCAGACTTAAGGAGATACGGGATATGAATTTCTGCTTGCCCCCGAGCCCAGCACCTAGAACACAGGAATTTTTTTACACATTTATTGAGTTTGAGGGGAATTCAAGCAAATATACATAGATATGTGTGCAGCACAGGTGTGATTTATTTTCACAGCAGAAACAAGTTAGAAGCCACACTAACACGCCATGGAATGGTTAGGTCAACTTAACCACTAAAACCACGGGCATGTGTGCTGTGGGCCGGGCAGAGAGGCCCCGTCAGCAGGGCAGAGGCCGGCCATCCTGTGCTATGTAAGCTGACAAATGCGCTTCATCGTGCTGTGTAAAGAGGGACTGAGTGCCCTCATCAAGGGCAAGTCCTGTCCTGTCTGGGCTAGGAGCTGGCGGGGCAACCCCTGCACGTGTGTAGCAGGTAGCACCAGCCTATGATGCATAGTCACTAACTCTGAAACAATAAAAAGAAGATAAGTTTGTTTTGAAAATAAATGCAGTGCTCTCTGAGCTGTCCTGAGGCCTAGGGGATAAAGTACTGGAAACCCTTGGAGAGGTAAATGTGCCCACCTGCTCCTGCTAGAGGCTGAGTCTCAGAGAGACGCGCAGCACCAAGGACAAGGGACGGAGCCTCAGGCTCCGTAGAGGGACCCAGTGCTGCCACACCAGTTCTGTGGCCTGGCTCCTGCACATGGGAAGCCAGGCGACAAGGAGGGGCCAGCTCCGCCCAGTGGCTCAGGCCAGGAGAGACGTCCTGGTGTTCCAGGCACATGGGGGCCTGTCAGCTTCACAGGGACAGGGCCAAGTTACATTCCTGGTCAGATGACCGCTGGCCCATCTCTGCAGGCATTTCCCAGCTGAGTGAACTAATGAATCTGTGTATTCTTTACGCAGCAGAGTCCCTGAGCAGACGCCCTGGGCAGGAGCCCCTGCAGGACAGGGGCCCTTTGCTTCTGCGTCTCCAGTGCAGCGGGTTCTGTGCCTGTGCTTAGTGATAAAATACAGGCCGCCTGTCCAGAGGGACTTTCATTGTGCAGTAGCTCATTTGGGGCAAGAATACACTCTTATTAAGCATCAGTTAATACAATATCCAATAATAAAACACATCTCCAAAGCAGAATTCACTACCTTGGTTCCAAGTCTGCAGGCCCAGCAGTGGACACCATGAGTAGAGGACTCGTCCAAGCCTGGAGCTGATGTGGCCTTGGGCATCTTTCTCTAGGCTACTCTTGTCTTTGATGCATAAAGGGAATGGCAGAGCCCACCTTGCCCCCCCTGGCCACCCCATGAGACCCTCGTGAGCACAGGCTCCTGAGCCCTCCAGAGCCAGCAAGAGCCATCAGCGCTATCCGAGGTTCTCACACTGGACCCATGAGACTGGAAAATTCGAACAATTCCAGGAGGGACTTGTGGGACATGTTAGATATGTGATTGAGAACATGGTTTACTCTACTTAGATCTGCAAGACAAAGTTGGGGAAAAGAGTCACGGAAAGTAGGATACAAAGAAAATAAGGGTAAATGAGGTGAAAAGATGCTTGCTTACAGCGACTCTCCAGAAACTCTGGAGTGGGCCTCAGGAGTGTTGTCGGGGAGTCTCGGGTTCGTTGCCTCTGCTCAACACAGAATTTTGGAACAGGTCACAGAGAGCAGCTGACAGTTTGGTTACAAGGGCAGAAACCCAGCAGGAAAGCACCTACTTGTTTTTTGTGGACTTGGGGTCTCTTCCCCTCCCCGCGCTCCCTCATTATCACTCATTGGCACCCCTCCATGTCCACCTGCCTATCTTACTCCTATTATGGGGCCCCCCACTCGTGTCCATGAGCACCTTCATCAGCGGGGAGGTTCCTCTTAGTGCCCAGACCCTCGGGGCAGCCCTGACTTCCTTATTGTTCTGAATCTTCCTCGGTGTCAAAGAGCACAAAACATTCTAGAAAAAGCACGATCCTGAGATGGGGAGCTCAGGATTACAAGGCACTCTGTAGGAAATGGGCCACGGTGCTGGGCGTGGACAGCATGGCCGGCGAGCTCTCAGAGGCAACACAGATGGAGAAACAGGGCGCTGGCTCCACCACTGCACCGCGGGAGGAAGGTGCACAGTCAGTCCGGGGCATGGTCAGACCACCCACCCGGTGGCCAGCTGGGCACTTGTCCAAAACACTTTCTCAGTCGGCCCCAGGGGTGTGCTGGTCCAGAGCCGAGAGAGGAGAACAGAGAGAAAGTTGTGTGGACTCTGGAAAATGAGGAGCTTGGCAGCGGCGAGGGGGGCCACACAGTGCGTGTGACCCTCCAGGAAAGGACGGGTGACTGTGGCGAATGCCGGCCTGTGTCAGTAGTGGGGACCCAGAGACTGTGCTCGCTGACAACGAAGGGAACTCCAGGGAGCTCTCTGTGCAGGTCTGCAGTGAGTGGCGTTTCCTGGGAGCTCTCTGTGCAGGTCTGCAGTGAGTGGCGTTTCCTGGGAGCTCTCTGTGCAGGTCTGCAGTGAGTGGCGTTTCCAGGGAGCTCTCTGTGCAGGTCTGCAGTGAGTGGCGTTTCCAGGGAGCTCTCTGTGCAGGTCTGCAGTGAGTGGCGTTTCCAGGGAGCTCTCTGTGCAGGTTCGCAGTGAGTGGCGTTTCCAGGGAGCTCTCTGTGCAGGTTCGCAGTGAGTGGCGTTTCCAGGGAGCTCTCTGTGCAGGTTCGCAGTGAGTGGCGTTTCCAGGGAGCTCTCTGTGCAGGTTCGCAGTGAGTGGCGTTTCCAGGGAGCTCTCTGTGCAGGTGTGCAGTGAGTGGCGTTTCCAGGGAGCTCTCTGTGCAGGTGTGCAGTGAGTGGCGTTTCCTGGGAGCTCTCTGTGCAGGTCTGCAGTGAGTGGCGTTTCCAGGGAGCTCTCTGTGCAGGTCTGCAGTGAGTGGCGTTTCCAGGGAGCTCTCTGTGCAGGTCTGCAGTGAGTGGCGTTTCCTGGGAGCTCTCTGTGCAGGTCTGCAGTGAGTGGCGTTTCCAGGGAGCTCTCTGTGCAGGTTCACAGTGAGTGGCGTTTCCAGGGAGCTCTCTGTGCAGGTCTGCAGTGAGTGGCGTTTCCTGGGAGCTCTCTGTGCAGGTCTGCAGTGAGTGGCGTTTCCAGGGAGCTCTCTGTGCAGGTCTGCAGTGAGTGGCGTTTCCAGGGAGCTCTCTGTGCAGGTCTGCAGTGAGTGGCGTTTCCAGGGAGCTCTCTGTGCAGGTCTGCAGTGAGTGGCGTTTCCAGGGAGCTCTCTGTGCAGGTCTGCAGTGAGTGGCGTTTCCAGGGAGCTCTCTGTGCAGGTCTGCAGTGAGTGGCGTTTCCAGGGAGCTCTCTGTGCAGGTCTGCAGTGAGTGGCGTTTCCTGGGAGCTCTCTGTGCAGGTCTGCAGTGAGTGGCGTTTCCAGGGAGCTCTCTGTGCAGGTTCACAGTGAGTGGCGTTTCCAGGGAGCTCTCTGTGCAGGTCTGCAGTGAGTGGCGTTTCCTGGGAGCTCTCTGTGCAGGTCTGCAGTGAGTGGCGTTTCCAGGGAGCTCTCTGTGCAGGTCTGCAGTGAGTGGCGTTTCCAGGGAGCTCTCTGTGCAGGTCTGCAGTGAGTGGCGTTTCCTGGGAGCTCTCTGTGCAGGTCTGCAGTGAGTGGCGTTTCCAGGGAGCTCTCTGTGCAGGTTCACAGTGAGTGGCGTTTCCAGGGAGCTCTCTGTGCAGGTCTGCAGTGAGTGGCGTTTCCTGGGAGCTCTCTGTGCAGGTCTGCAGTGAGTGGCGTTTCCTGGGAGCTCTCTGTGCAGGTGTGCAGTGAGTGGCGTTTCCAGGGAACTCTCTGTGCAGGTTTGCAGTGAGTGGCGTTTCCAGGGAGCTCTCTGTGCAGGTGTGCAGTGAGTGGCGTTTCCTGGGGTGCTGTTCCCGCTCCGTGTCAACACCAGCTGCAGCGTGGTAGGAGTGAGAAGAGGGAGATCGTGTAGGGACACTGTGGTCCCCTTGCAACCGTGGTGCGTATCAGGACCGCCGAGGAAGCGTGGGGAAGGGGTCAAAGCAGTGTTGTGGGGACCCAAGCTGGTGGTGTTGCCAATTTTCTCAGTGTCACTGGATTTTTGTGAAAGCGTACATGTGCACAGGATAAAGAAACTGTCAATCACAAAAGACAGTGAAGTGAGTTTGAAGAGTGGACACAGTATGCTTGGGCAGAGGCGGGGACAGAGCAAGAGGGGTGGCTTTGAAATACCTGCCAGGTGCACATGACGGACTGAAGGTCAGGCTCCTGGGGGTAAGACTCAGCTTGGGAAGAGCAGAATGTTCTGGAGATGGTGGGCAGTGACGGTGGCAAGACTGAATGACCCTCATACCATGAATGGTCCACTTAAGAATGGCCAAATGCTGACTCTGTGCACTCTGCCCCACGCAGTTGGGTGCCTGGTTGCCCTGAGAGTGAGGAAGAAGGTGGGCTGAGCTGGCCCTGGAGCTGGGCTCCTGGACTCAGTGAGTGCTGGGGGCCGATGGCGGTGGCCAGAGAGTCCAGAGAGGGTGGAGTTAGCACCTCACTGGGGTTTCTCTTAAGCAATGGGGTGGAGGGCTGGCTCCCTCTACTGTGGGGACAGGAGGAGGTGGGGAAGTTCCAGAGGAAGGACAGGGGACTCCGCAGCACAGACAAGCCAAGGTGCTCTGCGCGTGGTTCACACGTGGGGTCTGAGCTCGGCACAGCCAGACTGCAGTTAGGGACACAGATCTGGGGCCTGTTGCAGCATCCGAGGTCAAGCCTGCAGAGGGCTGGGGTGCTTGCCCACCCGAGAGGGAGGAAGGTGATGCTGAGCTACAGGCTCCCTGAGAAGGAAGAGGCAAAATGTGGGCTTGCGAGGCAACCGGCGGGAGAGGGTTGCTGCAAAGTCTTGGGGACTCAGATGGACCCCACAGAGAGGCACGTCCGAAGAAGAAGGCCAGCATTTGGAGCTACCACCAGTAGCAGAGGAGGGGTGGCAGTGCTGGGTGTGGGCACAGGGTGAGGCAGCACCACCTGTGCAGTCTGTGGCTTTGTCCACCCTGGGCAGGCTTTGTCCACCCTGCATGACTAATCCCAACCTCAGGTGTGCAGTGTGGTGCTCTGAAGGCAGGACTACTTGTCCCCAAGACAGTCTTTATTTTTATCTTTCCTTAATGACAGCGAGCAGCAAGGGAACCGGCAGCCACAGCTCAGGCAAAGGTCTGGATTCAGTGCCCGTGAGGGCAAGAGCAGAGCTGCCCCAGAGCACAGCAGGCCGAGCTCAGAGCCAGGAGCTGCTGGCACTGCCAAGGGGCTGCTCGTCCAGCTCCTGAGACAGGCCAGGGGACTGTCACTAGTTCACCAACAGCAAGGGCCGCAGACTTCTGGCCTGTGCCAGGGAGCATGTCCAGATGGGCTTTGTCCAAGATGTCTCAGGACAGGATCAGCAGGCAGACCTTCCACAGGACGGAGCTTGCAGGGCCCTGGCGGAGCACTGGGCTTAAGGGGAAAGCTGTTGCGGGACCAGGAGGAATGGAGCCAGTGAGTGGGCTGTGGGGAGGCGGCTGACCCGACTCAGAACAGCCTCTGCCTGTGGATCCTGTCATGGATCTCGCCCAGGCTGCTCCTGGGCCTGGAAGTCCCCTGCACCTGCTGTGCCATGGCCACGTGTTCCTGGGCCAAGCTCTAGATATGATCTTTGTAAAATCCATTTGTTAATGTGGTTCTGCTTTCCCCTTATGTCCTTTGCCAGGATGAATAAACCCGTTTTCAGGAAGATCAAATGATGCAGGTGGCTATGACCCCTGAGCACCAGGGTTGGTCTCAGGCTCACCCCTAAACCTCCCTGCACCTCTGGCCACCTCTGTGTCCTGCCTGTGACCAGAGGAGTAGTCTGTCTGAGCTGAGTGCTCTGCACGCGTGTGGCATGGCTACTGTGTGGCCCTGCCAGCTCTGTGAGGCTGAACTCTGCCCTGCATCTGCAGCCCTGTGCCTCCCAGCTTATGACCTTGCTCTTGTGTGATGAGTGTGGTGAGCAGGAACGATTCAGTATGGCGGAAGCTCTGGGTAGACTGTCTTGAGCTAGACCATGGGAGACTGTCTTGAGCTAGACCGTGGGAGACTGTCTTGAGCTAGACCGTGGGAGACTGTCTTGAGCTAGACCGTGGGAGACTGTCTTGAGCTAGACCTTAGGAGACGGTCTTGAGCTAGACCTTAGGAGACTGTCTTGAGCTACACCTTGGGAGATTGTCTTGAGCTAGACCGTGGTAGACTGTCTTGAGATAGACCATGGTAAACTGTCTTGAGCTAGACCGTGGGAGACTGTCTTGAGCTAGACCGTGGTAGACTGTCTTGAGCTAGACCGTGGGAGACTGTCTTGAGCTAGACCGTGGGAGACTGTCTTGAGCTAGACCTTAGGAGACGGTCTTGAGCTAGACCTTAGGAGACTGTCTTGAGCTACACCTTGGGAGATTGTCTTGAGCTAGACCGTGGTAGACTGTCTTGAGATAGACCATGGTAAACTGTCTTGAGCTAGACCGTGGGAGACTGTCTTGAGCTAGACCGTGGGAGACTGTCTTGAGCTAGACCGTGGGAGACTGTCTTGAGCTAGACCGTGGGAGACTGTCTTGAGCTAGACCGTGGGAGACTGTCTTGAGCTAGACCGTGGTAGACTGTCTTGAGATAGACCGTAGGAGACTGTTTTAAGCTAGACTATGGGAGACTGTCTTGAGTTAGACCGTGGTAGGTTGTCTTGAGCTAGACTATGGTAGACTGTATTGAGCTAGACCGTGGTAGACTGTCTTGAGCTAGACCATGGGAGACTGTCTTGAGCTAGACCATGGGAGACTGTCTTGAGCTAGACCATGGGAGACTGTCTTGAGCTAGACCATAGGAGATGGTCTTGAGCTAGACCTTGGGAGACTGTCTTGAGCTAGACCATAGGAGACTATCTCGAACTAGACTTTGGGAGATTATCTTGAGCTAGACCATGGGAGACTGTCTTGAGCTAGACCATGGTAGATGGTCTTGAGCTAGACCATGGGAGACTGTCTTTAGCTAGAACATGGTAGACTGTCTTGAGCTAGACCATGATAGACTGTCTTGAGCTAGATCATGAGAGACTCTCTTGAGCTAGACCTTAGGAGACGGTCTTGAGCTAAACCTTGGGAGACTGTCTTGAGCTACACCTTGGGAGATTGTCTTGAGCTAGACCGTGGTAGACTGTCTTGAGCTAGACCTTAGGAGACGGTCTTGAGCTAGACCGTAGGAGACTGTTTTAAGATAGACTATGGTAGACTGTCTTGAGCTAGACCGTGGTAGACTGTCTTGAGCTAGACCATGGTAAACTGTCTTGAGCTAGACCGTAGGAGACTGTTTTAAAATAGACTATGGTAGACTGTCTTGAGCTAGACCGTGGGAAACTGTCTTGAGCCAGACCATGAGAGACTGTCTTCAACTGAGCCCAGCTCTCCTGCAGAGCCATTACTCAACCTGCTAATTGGCAAATGGAGCCCAGAATGCAGGCAGACACACCAGGCGGCATGCAAGATACAAGAAATTATAATGCAGCTTCTCATCCTCAAAAAAATGACCAAGGTGGGGCAACCCAGGAGCAGGTTAACAGCACTCAGCAGGCAGGGCTGCAAAGGGAAGGATCCAGCGCCGAGGCTGGCAGCAAGCGCCTTGGAGGGTGCCGGGGCAGCTGCTCAGGTTCCCAGAGAAATAAAAGCCAGACTTCAGAAAATGCACTGTTGGGAGAAGGAGGGCAGGAGGGTCCTGCAACAGGGGCAGCCTGGACCCTTTTGGAGTGCACTAGGGGAATGGACAAGGTCACTCAGAAGTGGCTGTGGGGACCGAGTGGCCAAGACCTTGAATCCAAAACATTCCGAGTCTCAGACTTGAGCCATGGGCTAAGTTGAAGCCATGAGCGAGGGGAGATGGCCTGAGGACAGTGGCTCTGGGGCCTGGCCGGCAGAATGACACGAGGGTCCGTGTATGCAGAGGTGGGGCCCCTGGGGACCAGCTTCACCATGAGCAGAGGTGGGCGTTCCGTCTGGAAACAAGGGTGGGTGCAAACTACAGACACACAGGAGCTGACTGCCAAAGAAAACGAGGCGGAGAGGAGAATGAAGGTGAGGACAACCGGGCTGGGCCCGGGAGCCAGCGTGGGGTGGGACGTGGGGAGGCGGCCGACCCGACCCAGAATGGCCTCTGCCTGTGGAGGCTGGGCCTCACACACCGTCCACTCTGAGCACCATGCAGAGCTGGTCCTGCCCAGGAGTCCAGGGGGGCGGTGGGAAGCTGCTGGGGGAGATTCTGGAGTTCACGGAAGGTCTGGGATATGTCTTCCATGCTTGGTTTTACTCTCATATTAAAATAAACTCATGGTGAGCATGAGGTGTGCGATCACCCCAGGTAGAGCCAGGTGGCCGCCAAGGAGAAGCAGGCTCACAGATCTGGGGTCTCGCAGAGCAGCTGCACCTGCTGGTTAGCAAGCCCTTCTGTGCTCCTCCACCGACTGACCTGGAGCTGCACGTCAGCTGTGGCCTGCTCACACTGCGGAGCTGCTGCTGTGTGTCTTCTGACCCCGCCTGCACCTGGTTGTCACCCCTGAGCCTCAGGGGCTCCAGAAGGCCAGGCAGGGCCCCCTTCCTGCCTCTTCACTCCGGGCGGTGGCCTCAGTCCGCCCTGCGCTGGCCAAGGGCAGGCCTTCTTCCTTTCTAAAGGTAGCTTCCCTTGTGTGCCATGCACCCTTCCCTCCCCTCGTCCCCTGGTGGGCATCTGGGGGTCCTTACTCAGCTTCTGTGAGCACGAGGGCGGGCGCTGGGCGTGAGGGAGCTGGGGCTGGTGCAGTTCTGCCTTAGCGTCTCTGTTCTCAGCAGGGCCACAGCAGCCCCTCCCCGCCCAGTGTGCAGGGGTCCTTCCTCCCCACCCTCACCGATGTCGTCCCCGGGTATTTAAGCCGGGATTGAAGGAGCCACATCCAGCAGTCTTTCCCTAGTCCTGGATGAAACCCTCTGTCTGGAGCCCGCTGTTCTGGAAGCAGCCTCTTAGGGGTACAGAGGCTGTCTTGCAGGTCAGCAGGCCTGTGTGCTAGGCCCTCACTCCTGGCCAGCCACCCACCTGGGAGGGTGCGCAGGGGTCAAAGGAATGTGGGTATTTGTGAGAAGAAGGGCTAACCAGCACTCCAGCACTGACACCCTTCGACCTCGGGACCAAGAGCCGGTCAATCACCTTATCTGTCTCCTTCTCCAGAGCAGGGCACTGAATGCCAGAGGCTAGGGAGCCTCCTGACTCAGGCTGGACTCCGAGGAAGTGGACCAGAGATGAGCACCTGGATCTGGGGCAGGGGCAGGGTCGTCCTGACCTGTGCTCCCAGGAGGACGCTCCCAGGCGAGCCCGGCTCAGGCCCCTGATTGCAGTACCTGCTGCTCCTGCTTTCAAGTGTTGTCACCAGCTGTGCTTTGTCCCCCCTATGAGGATGTGACGGGGTGAGAGCTGGTAGACCTGTCTGGAATGGCCCAAGTAGGCTGGCTCTGCTCATGCTGTGACCTTACACGGTGTGGGAACCCGCTGGGAGTCACGGGGCTGCTAATGGACTGTCAGCTTCCTGCTCTCTGGAGAGCAGCAGGCCTGGTCAGCACCTCAGCACTTTAGCCTTGCATTGAATTGAGCCAGGAGAGGGTACAGCCTGGGTGCCCGGTGCTCTTTCTGAGGATAACGGCCCCTGGATGTGACTTCCCAACACAATCCCGTGTGTGGAGGGGCATGCGTCTCTGGGCGATGAGTCTTTTCCCACCACTCTTCCCAGAGTGCAGACAGACCAGGGGAATGCCTTCAGGAAGCACGTGGGCTTATGGACTCAAAGACTGAATCCTGAATTTCCCAGGCCTTGATTTGAAGTATCTACTCTTCTCACATTGGCCAGGCCTCTTCTGAGGAACGCCTCACGTTCTGATGGCATCAGCTGAATGTCACAGATTTGCTACAAGGAGCAGAGGGCTTATTGTCAGGTGGAGTGTGTGGCTACAGGAGATCAGGTGACCGAACCACCAACCCAACCAGCACACTCTCACCGAGAGAAAGCCCAGGGTACCAGCAGAGCAGGGCCATCTGGTGTCACACAGTGGGCTCGGCCTTCCTCCTGGCCCCAATCACTGCCACCCCTTGCAGCCAAGCCTGGCAGGGTCCCAGCGGTCACCTGTGGGTGTCGTTAGGGGACATTCCTAGCACACCACAAGCGACTTGAGGCAAGACAAGGTATAAGCTTTTCTAAATTCACAGATGACACCGGCCCCTCGACCAGCCAGGCTCACACAGTGAGTCCAGCCTCTGCAGTGACCCAGCCCCAGCTGCCTGTGCCTGGAAGGACCACCTGGCCCAGAACAGAAGGCCCACAAGACCTGCCCCTTGCTGACTGCAACCTTCTTCCCTGGACAGGAGGGACACTAGCTGGGCAGCTGGACAGTATTGTCAGGGGTATCTGCATCCCAGTGAGGGATTCTGTCAGGACTGAGAGAGGGTCTCATGGGGACGCATGCTTGGGTCTCCTTAAGAGCAGACTGGTCACAGGTGCCCACTGCAGAGGCCGCAGCTGCCCTCTGGATCTGCACAGGGAAATGTCGGCCCTCCTGGGGAGCAGTCTTGCCCCTGCCCATGTAGACACCTCCCGACACCAGAGCTAGCTGTCCCTGAGCACCTGACCTGCCCAACCAGCAAGCCGGGATGATGCTCTGTGTCAGGGTGTGGCCCTCAGGGGCCAGAATCCAGACAAGCACAGAGCCGCTGTGAGAGATGGATGAGGCCATGGGAGTCCAGGCCCATGCCCAGAAGCAGGCAGGGACCTTCTGCACCTGAGCTAGGACCGGGGAGAAGCCAAAGCAGCCGGGCCTGAGGAAGGATGTCCAGGCTCCAACCTGAGGGCAGCATGGGTGTCCCTGCAGGCAGCAGGACAGAGCTCCAAGCTACTCAGGGAGGACAGGACCTGCCTGCAAGGAGTGACCCACAGGCAGAGTTCAGCAGAAGAGGATTCTGACTCCGACGTGCCCAGGCCTGGAGTAGGGAGGCAGGAGGACAGGGGCCGGAGCGGGCCCAGCGTCCTCCTCAGCCACCTCACAGGGGAGGAACCCACCGCAACCCCCAAGCCCTGGGGGAACTCGGGCTCCCAGTGACCTCTCCTGAGTGCAGACCGGCTACCGCAGGAAGCCACACCAGCCCTGCGCAGGCCACCTTCCCACAGCCTCAGAAGACTGCTGGTGCACATGAAGCAGGACACGGCCACCCGCGGGCAGAGACTGCCACGTCTTCTGGGTCTAGCTGCTGAGAACTGGAGGTGACGCAACGGCTGCGGGAGGTCAAGGCTGGGGGAGCCTCTCCCTGCAGTGGGGAGGGATGGGAGCCCAGGACGCAGCCTGCCAGCCAGGAGCGTGCCTCGGCCCGAGCCAACACACCTCCCACTGCCAGTGCCGAGTCCTGACGAAGAAGAAGTGAGCTTGGGTACTGCTGTGGATTGTGACAGGGTTTCTCAGACCAGCAGCTCCCCAGAACAAGTAGAAGCAGTGAGCTTACAGCTGGTTGGACGACTTGGGGACGGGTGGGCTGCGGTGAGCACACACCAAAAGTACCAGCCTTCTTCCCCCAGGTGCCCGCAGACAAGAGGGGGAGAACATGGCGGGGTAGAGAGGGAGGCCCAGGGAGGTCGGGTGGTGGTCTTGGGTTGGCACAGCGCAGGTTCATTTTTACTATTTACATGGGTTTGTGTACTCAGAGGACCTGGAGCTAGCCCAGGCCAGGGGTGTCTCCATGAATCTGTCACACCATGTGGTCTGTCACCCACTGAGAGCCCGTGACCCCAGGCTGTCACACCAGCAGTTGTGATTTCCCTGCCAGCCCAGTGTCAGGACAGGAAGGCACTGAGTGAGGTGCCTGGAGCAGGTGAACCGGCCAGTGCCCAGGGGATCTCCTTCCTGGACAGGTGGTCACTGTCCAGAGGACCTCCTTCCTGGACAGGTGGCCACTGTCCAGAGGACCTCCTTCCTGGACAGGTGGCCAGTGTCCAGAGGACCTCCTTCCTGGACAGGTGGCCAGTGTCCAGAGGACCTCCTTCCTGGACAGGTGGCCAGTGTCCAGAGGACCTCCTTCCTGGACAGGTGGCCACTGTCCAGAGGACCTCCTTCCTGGACAGGTGGTCACAGCACCAGCTCCCTGACCTCCATGAGCAGGGGACAGGCGGGGGTCACTCAGAGCCTGTGCAGGAAGGGCCGGCGTGTTCCCCAGACAGCAAGCGGCTCTTCCTTCCTGGTACTGCCAGGGTGGCTCTAGGCCTGAGCTGGCACAACTCACACCACAGGTAGTAGGCGTCCAGGGGCACGTGATCAGTGAAGAGAAAGGGAAGAGAAATAGAACTCAATGCCACCAAAAAGTCACTTTGGTCTTTTAAAAAATTCCCTAAAATTTGAATCAGGGTTTAAACACAATGATTCTAGTGTGTTGGACTCAAGAAGTGAGTTCTACAGGCGGCCCGGGACAGGAGGGCGGTTCAGTCCAGAGGACCTCCTTCCTGGACAGGTGGCCAGTGTCCAGAGGACCTCCTTCCTGGACAGGTGGCCAGTGTCCAGAGGACCTCCTTCCTGGACAGGTGGCCAGTGTCCAGAGGACCTCCTTCCTGGGCAGGTGGTCACTGTCCAGAGGACCTCCTTCCTGGGCAGGTGGTCACTGTCCAGAGGACCTCCTTCCTGGGCAGGTGGTCACTGTCCAGAGGACCTCCTTCCTGGACAGGTGGCCAGTGTCCAGAGGACCTCCTTCCTGGACAGGTGGCCAGTGTCCAGAGGACTTCCTTCCTGGACAGGTGGCCAGTGTCCAGAGGACTTCCTTCCTGGACAGGTGGCCAGTGTCCAGAGGACCTCCTTCCTGGAGCAGGCTCCAGGGTTCCCGTCTGCTGGTGCCTCACCCATTCCTGGGCGGTCAGCTGGGCTCCCCCACCCTCTTCCCCGAGGCAGAAAGTCATGGTCCTGTGTCAGAAGGAAACAAGGGCCGACCTGCCCTGCTCTGCTCAGGCCACCACTGTGGGGTCCGAGCACATGCTCCGTACACACTTTGCTCAGGGTGCTGAGGCCACCACTGTGGGGTCCGAGCACATGCTCCGTACACACTTTGCTCAGGGTGCTGAGACCACCACTGTGGGGTCAGAGCACATGCTCCGTACACACTTTGCTCAGGGTGCTGAGGCCACCACTGTGGGGTCAGAGCACATGCTCCGTACACAACCATTCTCCTGCTTCCTTCTGAAGCTGTGGCTGGCCAACGTTTGGGTGGCCACGTTGCCCCCCCCCCCCCGTCTACCTGCTGTGGATGTGTGGGTGCTTCTGATGTGGAGCCCTGGGCCCTGCAAACCTGGGGGCTTCTGCCTTCTCGTAGGTTGTGAACAGGAAACACTCAGGGCCAGAATATCTAGGCGTACACTCTGCACCTAAGCTGTGTGGCTGAAGCAGGGTGCGTGGGTCTGGGCCGTGTGAGGAGGGCCTTGCTCTGTGGTGCTGGATTAGGTGAGGCAGGAGTCGGCAGGTACCTCTGAAATAGGCTCTGTGGACACTGCTCCTAATGGCGAGAGGTGGAGTCCCTGCTGTTCCGTAGCACGGGACAACAGTTGTATGGGAACCACCATCACCCAATTCCCGAGCAGATTCTAGAAGAGACCTAACCTCCCCCAATCCCTGGGGGCACAGGGCCCGCACACAGGCCCGCGTCCCGAGGACCTGGTGAGCCACACCAGTCCACAGACCAAGGTCAGGACTGTGGAGGGCTGCGGGAGACCTAGGGAGCACCTTGGCCCAGCAGAGCACTGTCCAGTCGGGGGCCGTGTCCACCTAGCAGGTCAGAGCGGGTCAGGAAGGGGCGCCCTCTGAGAGTGACCAGCGCCAGGGCGGCTCCCGCGGATCAGGCACGCAGCAGTAACAAGCTTAGAGTCCTCATCTGCTCCCCTAGGCCCACCCTCCGTGGCTCCAGGAAAGGGCCTGGGCTCTCCTTCACTGGGCTTAGACCTTACAGGGAGCAAAACCAGGGTGGTCCTGTCCTGGGTGCTTTTCCAGGGGGCCCTGGATCCCCCCAATGGGAGCTTCCTCAGAGAACAGCTCTGCGGACCACCACGCGGCTCTTGGCACGGAGCACAGGCTTCTCCAGGGGCGTGTGGGGGTTGCCATGGGAACCCGCTCACTGGTGCTGCCTGCACAGACACCACTGGGATGGGATGGGGCCACATAGACATGCTGACACCCGCGGCCTCTCGCAGGAAGAGCATCGTTTCCACCAGTGTCAAACGTGAGCATGAAAATAGGAGTGTTTGTTAAAATGCACGGCCATTTACAGATAGCTTTTGTTTAGAGCCAACAAGTACCACCTGGAGCAATGGAGAGCCAGGCCGTCGTCCTGAGTCAGCAGCTCGTCTTTCCTAATGATTTATTGACCCCAGTGGAGTGTGCTCAGGTGCCGAGGGTCTCATACGGGATGTCATGGAAGACGGGAACCATGTCCCAGGCATAGGCCCCCCTGGAGAGCAGCCCCGTCTGCACCCCAGCCGCACAGCTGCCCGCGCCAGCCACTGTGGGTGATGGGTGTTGGGGGGCAGGGCACGCGGAGCTGCCCAGGTGAGCTCCAGAGGACCCGACGGTGCAGTGTCTCCTAGGCCCTGTGTGGCGGTGTGTCCCTGCTGCTCACCTCTCATGGCGGCTGCTGGCACAGCACCACACCTCACTGAGGCAGCAGAGGATTCAGCCGCCTTCTCAAAGTTGCACAATTGTTCTGTTGCTGAGCCGAGGTTCCCTGCAGGCCCATCCAAGTCCAAAGCCAACCGGCTTTGAAGTCCACTTCATGACGCTTTTACCTGACAGATGGCAAGAATGGGGTGGGCAGGAGGCTGGAGCAATGGAGGCAGGAGCAGGGCATGAAGCAGCGTCCACTGTGGCCCCAAGCTTGGCCTCGGGAGGACGGCGGGCTCAGTGGGTGGGCTCACAGCAGGCCGAGGCTATTGAAAGACAGCGGCTGGCACCCTCAGGAGACCCCAGGCTGTGATGGAGACGGGCCCAGATCTGAGGCCATGTGCCTGTTACCATCAGCAGACCATGAATTCGAATCCAGGTTTTATCAGGTGATGGAATATTCTGGAATTTAAACACGTCAATGTGCAAATCACTAAGTTCTTTGAGGATGGTAACACATTCACCTCTACAAACCCTCCTGAGCAGCTCTTGATTCAGATGGGGAAACTGAGGCATGAGGCACAGGAATGTCAGGAAAGCCACACACCCACCCGTGACAGAGGGGGGACGTAGGGAACAATGTGACTTGACCACTCTGTTCTCCTCTGAGCCAAGACCCCAGCCCTGCTGTGGCAGGAGGAGGAATGCAGGATGCCATTTCTCAGTACAGAGCACAGGGGGACTGGCACAATCCCACGGGACTCAACGCACGCCCGGTCCAAGCCTGACCTGAGTTAGGTGCCTACTGTCACCTCAGCTCCTGTTTTAGCGCACTTTTATATTCTGAGTTTTAAGGTTTGTCAAATGTAACTTTAAAATGGACCGACATGAGAAATGGACTTCATTTTTTATACATTGAACTTTGCTCTAGAGCCAACTTTTCAAAAATAAATACAACATATATGTAAAGCCCACCAAGCCAGCTCACAGGCACCTGCACAGGGAAGGGCCTGCCCAGCCCACAGGGGTTCACAGCTAGGGGCAGGCCTGCCCAGCTGCCCAGGGTGGAGGACTCAGGAGCCCACCATTGGCAGCAGGGAGGCTGAGGCTCTGAGGAAGCCTGTTAGCTGCAGGAGGCCACACAATGAGCCCAGACCAAGGGGAAGGGAGGGACGAGGAGAGGCGTGTGGGCCAGCCTGGAAAGAAGCCAGTGACCAGCCTACCGTGCGGCCCGTCCTCCTGCTCCTCAGCGGGGGCAGCCCTCATCGCTGCCAGGCCATGTCCATCAGCTGGCCTGGCACAGTCAGCTTAGAAGAGGAAAGGCCCTTCCCGCCCCCAGCTTGGGAGGTGTCAGGACTGGCCGGTCGGTCCCACTGCTCTGGGGCCATGGGGTGGGAGCACAGGAGGCAAGGCCCTGCTCCTCACGTTGGGACATGAAGTGTGAGGACGAGCTGGGGTCCCACAGGCTCCTTCGAAGACACTCCCCAGTGACCCAAGACATCTGTGTCAGTCAACTGTGCCATGCTGTGACCAAAATACCAGCAAGACCAGCTCAGAGGAGGGAAAGTTGATTTGGGGCCTATGATCTCAGAATTTAGGACCTTGGTCAGGAAGGTGGAGGACAGCTTCTCAGCTCTGGAAGCTGGGAAGCAGGGGCGGGGGTGCATGCTAGCCGGGGACAGGATGCATCCAAGGACACACCCCCAGTGACCCTCCTTCCCCAGCCACATCCCCCGCTACAGCTACCACCCAGCAATTCATTCAATGACCAATCCCTCAAATGGGTCGATCCACTGATGAGATCCCAGCTCTCACCATGCGACCGTCGCCCCCCCCGAGCACTGCTGTCGGGCTTGACGTGAGCTTTGTGGGGGAGGCCTGTTCTCCCACACCTCCGCCTCCCCCAGCCCCAAGCTGGGGACCAAGCTCATGGCACTTGGCCTCCGTGGACAGTCCTGTGCAAACCAGCAGGCTCCTCCTGTCCCCACCTCTGCAGGCGAGCAGGGACTGACCCTCGGGGCAGGCAGTGCAGTGGCCAGGACCAGGAGTCTGTCCGTCTCTGCTGGGAAGTGCTTGCTTCATGACTGTATGACTGAGGGGTTTGTGGGGCTATTTTGTGGCAGAGGTTCTTTCGATATTCAGCCATTTTCTCACTTTTAACCATGACTTTGGTGCCATGGGAGGGCTGCCATGTGTTTGTGGAACACCTACATGCGCCTTGGCCTCTGCTGGCACCGTGTCCTTCCAGCCACCAGCCGGGACTTCCTTGGATGAAGTGAGTTCAGGGTTGGGGTTTAAAGACGTAAGAGCCACTGCGAGGAAAGTCTGTGCTAGAAATGGGGAGACACAAGCTCGAACAAATGTGGCTCTGAGGACACCACTGAGGGAAGTGTTGATAAAATCGATGGGCACTGTTGATTCAGTGTTGATCTCTTCATTAAAATGCATTCTGAGTTTTCATAAATCTGGAAGATTTAATTATGTATGCACTATTTGTCATTGTATTCAAAATTTGCATAAAACTGTATTAGTTATGCCTGTGCCTGTTAAATAACAGAAATGTCTTTGGGTCCCCATTTCTGTTAAACATTCACTCTTCCGGAGGTTTGTTAACTTAAGGCCCCTGATTCAGGGTCACTGTTTTGATTTGTTTTCCAAATTGGGGACATTTTGCATCTGAGGAGCCCAACAGGCCCACTCCTAATCTGTGAGCAAGACGGGACCTGGGACCCAGCCTCAGGGAGACGAGATGGCTTGGTCCAGCGGTGATCCTGCACCGAGCTATGGGCCTCGTGGGGTGTGCACGGGTCCTTTCCCATGAGCGAGGGCCAGAGTTCACGTGCTGATTTCCTGAGGAGGTTCCCATGATGTGGAGGTCACTTCCTCACCATCCACTTGACCTCCACTGCACACTGCTAGACGCCCTGGTTATGTCACCCTGCTTGGGCTGCAGATGCATGGCTCACTGGGGTTTTCCTGTTGCAGGAGCTAACTGTAATCATCGTAGATAAGCTGAGAAAACTGTAGATAAGCTGAGAAAACTGTAGATAAGCTGATGAACACAAAAAGGCACTGGGATGGAACCCGTCCCCCGGAGGCCAGGCGGTGGGGAAGGGGAGCTGGGTCTGGCCCTCCCTCCCCTCTGTCCTCTCCCACCCCTCCCTCCCCTCCCTCCTGTGCTGACTGCAGGCTGCAGCTCCGTCTTCCTTCTCCTCCCTCTTACTGCTGTGTCTCAGGGTCAGGCTACTTGGACATGAGCCATAAAAAGCACCTGATTTTTTTGTTTTGGTTTTTAACAGTCTCAGTTTTAGTTCCAGAACAAAACACAGGGGCTGGACTCAGCCTCCCGATTGTGCTCTGGCTCTTCTCAGTCTCCCAGGGTTGGGATCATCTGCCCACGCTCAGTCTGTGGCCTAAGGAAAGCCCCGTCTCCTCGCCTGCCTCTGCCCTGAGCCCCAGCTCCATTTCAGCACCCTGCCTGGCATTAACGTTCCCAGCTATTGCTAGATGTGGTGGCACACACCTGAGGTCCCAGAGATGAGGCGCTGAGGCAGGAGGATGCCAGTTCAAGGCCAGCCTTAGCAACTTAGCAAAGGCCTAAGCGACTTAGCAAGACCCTGTGTCAGAGACAGAAAGAGCTGGGGGTGTGCTCAGGGCTAGACCCTCCCAGGCTCAACCCCAAGGCCAACAACTGACTGCTCAACCTTACTTGAAAGGGAACCCGTGGCTCTTTTCAAGATCAGTCTCCACGCCTCAGGCCTTCCCTAGGGACTCTCTGTGGTATCACCCGTGTGGCAGTTCCTCTGTCTCTTAGGAAGAGAACGCATCTCAGGGAGGGCCTTGGAAACTCCACTCAGGGAAGCCCCTCCCCTCGCCCTCACATCTCCACAGGGTCTCCCCGCTTTTGTCTAGTGGTCCCTGACCTTGACCAGGTTCCCAGTGCACCCCCACCACAGAGCACTGTGATTCATTCACCCCCAGCCAGTTGACACTTGGCACTCAGACCCCACAGCCCAAGAGAGTGACTAGATGGCGGGATGCTCCGGGGACAGTGCCGAGGACCGTGGCCGGGCCTGCTGTGACTGCCCATCTTGTGCAAGTGGAGGCTCGAGTTGACGCAGAGCCTCACCACCCGCCATGATTGTCCCGACCAGGGGTGCAGTGTGACAGTGTGTGGGGCAAGCAGTGCCGGGGCAGGCAGGTTGGCACAGCCTGGTGGATCAAGAAGGCTGTGCAGAGTGCACACAGAGCCGGGCCTTCAGGGCCACTGGAGAATGGCCTGACCAAGTGAGAATGCGTTTCCTCCTGTCCACTCTTCCCAAGACCACCTGGGGACTTCCTGATGTCCACCCCCTTCTTCAAAGGAAGAATTACCTGGAGGGTTAAATGAGATGAATGGTGGGTGCTTCTGCAGACAGTGGGCTCAGCAGAGAGTCCTCAACTCCATGTGAGATCTTGCCGTCTGCACCCAGGGTGTGGAGAGCCAGCTTGGTAGGAGCGCAGCCCATGGACAAGGCCATGGGTTAGTGGTGTCAGAACTTCCTCAGTCCAACTAGGGGAGACCAAGACTGCAGCACTAGCTAGAAGTGCACCCACCTTCGGGTGTGACCTACCCAGGACTGGCCCCCAGGGACTCCTGGCCATCACTAAGACACCTAGGCCTCTCTGCAGTGGCCCTTCAGCCACCCCGTGTGGCACAGGCTCTGCCTTCTCAGCCCCTTGCAGGAGTGGGACACCCCTCCATCATGGGCCCCTCCTGGGCCTTCTTGTTCCCTTGGTGGCACGTGCAGGACAGGCAGCTGCTACCTCAGCGCTGTGCTGGTGCTGGACGGGTCTGGACTCCACACTCGGCACACCCAGTTGCATACCCGGCTCTCCACCTCCCAAAGTTAGAGCAGCCAGGGGGCCCCAAGCCTGTCACCTGGACCCCAGGACCTTGAGGATGCTCATGCCGGCTGCAGCAGCCTCCACGAGGCCAGGAGCATCAGCAGGCTCCCGCGCAGACAGCAAGAGTGAGCTGGGGACAAGTGTGTTCAGCCTGGGCCCCTCCCCCGGCACGCTCCCCGCCTACGCACCCCAGTTTCCCTGTGGGCCAGACAGGCTTTCTGTGTGGACAGGGGAGGGGAGGTGGCCGGGTGTCTCTGAGCAAGCCCCCCACGAGCAGGAGTCCTTATTTCTGTGAACCACCATGACTCAGCGGGGCAACGTGTGGGATGCAGCCCCACAGCACACCCCGGGGGACTGGGGCACACGCATGTGCCCAGGGACTCCTGCTTCCCAGGAGGGGGCCTTCGCACCTGGCCCCAGCTCCTGCCTCTCAGCCTCTGGGAGCCTGTGAGTCACCAGGGAACCCGCCACACCTGGATCCTGGCTCTCAGCCACAGTGGTGCGCGTCTAACACTACAGCCCAGGTCCACGGCCTGGCCACAGACCAGCTCTTGAGACGGAGTCTGTCCCCCAGACCTAAAGCCAGCGCGCTGGGGCGGGAGGCTCCAGGGCAGAACCTCTTTTACGGTCTTCGCTTGCTTGCTGTGCAGCCTCTGCTGAGCCTGGTGGCCTCGCCCTGCAACGTGCCAGACCCCTAGGAGGACGCCGATGTCCTGAGCAATGTCAGTGTCCGTGCCCAGACCTGAAGCTTTGCGTCCACTTCTGTGAGGCCATCTCCCCACTCTGCTCATCCCCGCACGTCCTTCTAGCCTCACCCTCTCCGTCCCTCTCATCCCCCAGGCGGGCGGCAGCCCCTCATCCCCTGTCCTGGCTCTTGGTCTCCACCGTCCTCTCCAGCTTCTTCTCGCCCCCAGGGGCTTCCTCCCAGCACACCTGGCGGCTGGGCCCAGAACCCTCAGGCCCCTCGATCTCCACCCAGCCCCACTCTGGGCACCAGAATCAGCGCGGGCACCACCAACAGGCTCCAGACGCCTGCCCTCTGCACCTCAGAGCGGATCCAAAAAGTCTAGTTCAGACTTCAGAGAAACTGAGTTGCAGGTTCTGTCCAGGTTTTGTCTCTTTGTTTCAATGCAGAACCAAAATTTAGAATCACATCTGGTACACAGCAGACCCTCAGGAGGGTCCACGGCCTTGGGCAGCTCCCTGTCCCTGTGCCTGGACCACAGTCACACAGAACATGAAAGGGCCCTGCTGCTGGCTGGGCTCCACCCTGTCACCTGCTCTCTGTGTCTTTGATTGTTAATTGGAGGGGCCTGGCAGAAGCACAGCACAGCCATAGTGGCTCAGAAGGACTTGGAGCTGCCCGGCAGGGTGTGTCCTGCCACCTTCCACCTTGGTGGCTCTTCTCCAGTGGGGTGCGGCCACCTGCCCCCAGGCATAAATGCAGAATGCTCCGGGCCTGTCTGACAGCTGCAACCCTGAGTCATGCCTCACATCACCTACAAACCTATGGGGGACTCTGTCCTGAAAATACAAGGCCTCACCCTTGGCTCCCCACCCTTAGGCCCTCTCTGACACACCCCCGGCATCACAGAGCGTGGCCCCAGCCATGCTGCTCTTCCTGGGCAGCTGAGCCCTCCAGGAAGCTCAGTGCCGTGGCCCAGCTCTTCCCAATCCTCCTGGCAGCCTTCCCTCCAGGCAGCCCCCTGCAGCCTCACAGGTCGCGGCCATAGCCCCTGGGCCTGCACCCTCTTGTCCTACACGAGGGCCTGGAGCCCCACCTGCTGAAGTGCTGACCTCCCCCGACAAGGGCCCTCAGCCACTCACAGCCCTGCTTCCGGCTCTCCCTTTGCTGTGTCTGCCGCTGGGTGCGCTGTGGCAGATGTGCGCTTCGGGACCGTGTCCCTCAGTCCGTCAGGAGCCTTCTCCCCTGCTGAGCCTCCTCGGCACCAGGGCTGCACGTGAGACGCCACCTGTCCTCCACGCAGGTGCCTCCACCAACAAAGGCACTAGGAACCAGGACGGGTGTGGGCACCCAGCAGAGGCCCAGAGCCCTAGATTCACTGACCCTTGAGAGCAAGCTGTGCATAGGATGTGGACACCAAGGACAGCCTGGCTTCCAGGGCCACGCCACAGCCCTGCCCGAGGAGCAGTGTGATGTGGACACTGATGGTGGAGGACAGATTGCAGGCCTCAAGTCCCCAAAGATGGAGCAGGAAACAGGGACAAGAAGGGAGAGGAAAACAGGCCCAGAGGCCGACAGCAGCCGGCCAGGCAGGCCGGCCCCAGGTCCTCTAAGAGAGGCCTTGGCCAGCACCTCCACACACTGCCCATGGCCTCCAAGGGAGGGCCATTGACGTGCCAGCCTCTGTCTGGGCAAGAGTGGCGGGTCTGTCACTGCAGGCCTCTGCCCAGGCCACCCACTCAGGGCCCTGTCTGTCAGGGTCCTGCCAGCACACTTGTGCCGAATGTGAACCAAGCTCAGGAAATTCACAACTCAGGAAGAGAGATGCTTCCAGTGGTGAATGAGGAGGGGAAGTGCTCCGGCACCACAGGGCCAAATGCTGGGAGGGAGGTCTCCCCGCAGCAGGCGACTCTGGGGTCTGAGTGAGAACCTTCTGGGATAGGGCTGGGCCAGCTGGTGCCCTCATGGTCAGCCAGGTAGGGCTTCAGGGTGGAGCCCTGTGACGGGAAGGGTCTCTCAGGCGGCAGAGACGAGGAGAAGCCATGGGGAGACCAGGTGAGCACCAGCTGGGGAGAGGAACACCCGCCCCTCATCCCGGAGAGCGAGGCTCAGTCTTCCTGTGCGTCTCCCCAGACGTCTCCAAACGCATCGCGGACCCTAATGAAGTCCACCTTCTCACAGGGTGGTGGCAGGGCCTGTCCCAGTCCTGCACACACAGGGGGCTCAGTGGAGCCCATGCACTGTGTTGGTGTGTGGTGATGTTCAGAGAACGTCATCGAGCCCCTGAATGAAACGCCCAGAGACCAAGCAGATGACCCTGACTGTAGTCACTCGCTAACTGAATGTGGTGATGCCTCGCAGCATCTCTCGGGCCCTCTGAAGCTCAAGGTTCAACCCGTGCCTTAGGCACTGCCGTCCAAAATCCACCCAGGCCAGGGGAGGAGGGCCCCCTCAGGGCCACAGAAGGTCCAGTGCCACTGGTTTACCGTGTGATCAGAGCGTTTGTGAGGACCACGGAGGGCATAGCAGTGAAAGCAGAGCTCATCAAGTGCTGTCGTTAGAACTTGCAGTTGCACATTAGAAAAATGTGTTTGGAATAATAACCAGCAGGCACTCCAACCTGCTCCACAGTCGTGAGGCTTCGGGCAGGAAGTGGAGGAGACAAGGACGTCTCATCAGCCGGTTTGCTTGATTCCAGTCTCCATAGAAACAGGATGTTCAGATGCTGTGGGATATTTTTGTCTGGAATTTTTGCCGGTCTTGGAATTTGGGCACTTGTGTAGACAGAACGCCAGATGCGGCATGTGGCACACGAGGCCTCAGAGAAGCTGGTGTTGGGCAGAGAAACCCGCCTACCAGTGGGGCTAGAAGTCCACTGTCCAGAGGCAGATTGGAAAGTTGACAAAACCCTGGGGCCCTCCTGAGAACTGACTGCAAGTGGTGCTTGTGTGGGTGCATCCCTGTGACCCACCTGGTAGCGGGTGCTCAGGCGGATGTTTGGGGCAGCTGTGGTCAGTGGTGCCTGCGAGAGGCCCGCCCTCGACCTGCTGGGGCTGGACTTGAGTGAGCTTCGCATGCTCTATACAGGTTTTATTCATTTTCTTTTTAGGTGCTGATGAAACTACATTTCTTAAATGTACTTGAAAGTAAAGGGGTGGTGTTTTTTTTGCCTTCTAAAAAGTAATGCCCTAATCTGATTGAAGAAGGACAGTGCTGGCTAGGGACAAGTGGGAGGAGGGTCTCGCATTCCCAGGGCCTGGCTTGAGGCATGCAGCAGAAATGCCCCATCAGAAGCAGCCTTGGAGCATCGCCTGCTAGTGGGTGGGTTTGTTCACCAAAGGGAGTACTTATGTCAAGGAAAACAGATTTGTCTCAAATGAAATGCCTGCACATTTCTGAGCTCCATTCCTGGGCTAAAACGGAAATCGATAAACATCTCCAAAGACGCCATGTGCAGCGTCGACCTCACTTTTCCTCAGGCGGTCAGACCGCAGATGCACTCTCTCTTCCTCCTGGTTCAGTGGCGAGCAGCCTCCTTGGTCAGGAAGAGGAGAGCAGGAGGAGGCCCAGGTCAGGAGCCGGGCTTGGGGCCACGTGGGCAGAGTGATCCCCGATGGCTTCTGTCCAGCCTGCTTGAGCCTGATCCTGGAATGAGAAGAGGAGCTGGGTGCTGGAGGCCTTCCTGACTGACACAGAGCTGCTCAGCCTTCACCCCTCCTTGGGGCTCCCCCAGGGCGGGAGGAACATCCCCTCAGGATCCAGTGGCAGGTCCCTGGCGAAGCCACTCCCGACCCCAGCCCAGGCCAGACTCACATTCCCCCTTTAGAGAAACCCACCCTCTGCCTCAGGTGGGCGTCCCAGTTGGACCTCGAGCTCTGCAAAGTTGGGTACGCCTGCTCCTCACAGCCAGAGCCTCAGCTCGGCCTCAGAGCAGCACGTGGGATGGCGAGATCCTGCCAGGGGCTTCCAGACCACGTTCAGACCTGTGCAGGTCATACCACTCCCAGGAAGAGCCACTCCTGTGTCAAACACTGAGCCAGGGAGGACTCGTCAGTGTCATCATGAGGAATCTGCTATTGATTGACACGTCGGCTTTCTCCAGCCGTTTGTTTTAATATATATATTTTTAGTATTAATGGACCTTTATTTTATTTTTTTATATGGGGTGTGAGGATCGAACCCAGGCTGCACACATGCTAAGCAAGTGCTTTACCACTGACCTACAACCGCAGCCCTCTCCAGTAGTTTTTGATGGACAGATTTCTGCTACCACTTAGTATTTACTTTGGAGATGACCTTCTTGCTGGCTTTTTGAATAACCTCTTTCCTACCAGAACTGGACACTACAGTGCTTTGCAAATAGGAAGCTTTCTAGTCTCTGAACCCAAGTGCCCAGAGCTCTGCTGTCCCTGAAAGATGTGTCTTTGCATCTCCAGGGAAACTGCAGGCTGCTCAAAGCCCTGCAGTGCAAGCTTCCCCTGGCTGCAAGACCACATCGTCCCTTTAAACAGGACGGAAGTCCGTCAGTCTCACGAAGTGGAGGCACCACATGGGTTCCAGGCCATCACAGGACTATTCACAGATGACTGTGTCTTTTGATACTTGCACCTGGAGGACTCTTGAGATTGGTGACCTCAGAAATTGCCAATTTAGTAGTAGAAGCTGTTCTTTAGAAATCGCTATCAGAGTGTCATCTTTTTTGTGCCAAATTAAGCTTTTTACTTAATAAAACAAAAAGTGCCACCAAAGAAACATAGATGGCATCCATTAAAAGCAGAAGTGAGACAGATGCTGGTGAATTGTCCGGGGTGCTCACGTGCTTGCTAAAAGCCACGTGTCGAGCGTCTCCACAGGTGACTCCTGTGTCTGTGTGTCACTGCAGCTTTTGAAAAGAGCCCTGCATGGTGCCAAGGAGCCAGGCTTCTGGGTCAGCAGGACGAGCCCCGGGATGTGGCCTGTGGTGGCCTCCACAGAGTGTCCAGCCTTCTCAGGACCACAGGTCAGGGCTGCACATCAGCAGGTCCTCTCTGCCCTCTGAGTGTCCCTGAGGCTGATGCAAGATTTCTGTTTCATCAGAGTTGCAAGATTTTTAAAGATAACATTTTTCTAAGTAGATTAAACGAATAGGTTAAGTTGGGAATTTGGGGGTGAATTCTTTCCCCTCATTTTGTTTTGTGTATTTGCATTTTTAAAGAAGACCTAAGTCTGAGGGGTGGTTTCCCATAACGCTCATCATCCACACTCACGTTCACGGTGGGCAACCCTGACAAGCTGTGATGCTTCAGGTCAGCAAGAGAACACGGAGAGTTCCCAATGTGCAGAGGTGCAGCCCGGGCCGGGAAGAGAGCCGAGCAAGCCGGCAGGAGGGCCATGCTCTGCATGTCCCCTGACAGTGGCCAGCACCCACATCCTTGGCCTCAGTTTCTCAGACCAAGGTGCACCCCGGGCTACAGAAGTGGCTGAGAGTTTAGAGACGTGTGCCCCAGGGTGGCTGCCTTGTCCCAGACATCTCGACGTCAGGGTCTGTGTTAAGAGGTGGTTGCCTGTCAAATGCATCTTGCCCCTGTTGGAAGTCACGGTGCCCTTAACCCTCCATCAGTGCTGCAGCTGAGGGACGGGCTGTTGCTCACACACTGGTTGGTCACCGTGGTGATCATGCTAAGGGGCTCAGAGTCATTTCTTCCTCAAATTGTCTGCAACACCAAGCATGCATCGCTGGTAAAACTGATTAATGGTGTATACACATGAAATATGAGCTGGCCATGGCACCAAGAAGACCTGTCAGTTGTACTTAGGGCCTCTCTCTCGGCACTTTATGATTCTGTTGTCTCCTTAATGGGAAGCAGAAGGGCTGACAGGTCGTCGACCCTGAGACCTGTTCATATCTAGTGGAATAAAGTCAGAAAATGCTCGTTTCGTGGTGTAGGCAGATGACTACCCACCTGGGCTGGAGAGGCATGGCCACAGAAGAATACCCTTCATGCCAGTGAGAGGTTCTGGAGCCCCCGTCCTGTCCCCTGTGTCTCCTTTGAGCAGGGAGCTACAGGCTGGAGGTCAGCATCTGCCTTTTCAGAATTGTGCTGCATTGAAGACCACTTGCCCCAACCCTCATGGCCACTCATGACCACCTGCCCAACCCCCATGGCCACTCAAGACTGTCTTCCCCAACCCCCCATGGCCACTCAAGACCGCCTGCCCCAACCCCCCATGGCCCCTCCCCACGTCCACCCACTTGCTGTCCACTGGGGTCTTATTGTGGATTGTCTTGATTCCCTGGGAAGAAACCACGAGCCTGACTCCGAGTCTTCTCACAAATACCCATGGAGCATGGCAGAGTCAAACGTGGCGGGGTTTACCCTCACTGCACCGGTCCTCGCAGGAACCATTTGGTGACATGATGGCCACACTGATGGAAACAGTGGGGACGGGCATCATGCTAAGGCTGCACACTGGGGTCAGGACAGGGCTAACCCACTCCCCGTCACAGTGTGACCCTCCAAGCCGCTGTGCCTGGGAGTCATCATGTGGCTTCCCCGTGGGGTTGATTTCCAGGACTGCCAAGCCCGAGTCCTTCCCGCAGATCGACTCTGCACACCATTTCCTGTGCATTCTCACGTATTAGAGCAGGCACCACTTCCTCGGCTTTCAGGAGGGGAAATCTCACATCCACCTGTGCACAGGCTCTTTGCAGAACTGGGCTGGGTGTAGGGGATGGTTTTTACTTCACTATGAGGGGGAAGCCTGCACCGTCCTCACGGAGCCCGGCCAGCGTGGTCTCCAGGCCAGTGTCCACACACAAAGCCTTCAGGTCGGAGGGGATGCGGCATCACACGCTCCGTGGAACACAAAGAGCAGGGGACCTGCGGAAGGCGTTGAGTCTGGAGAGTGAGTCTGGCTTCCCGTCTCACAAACCAAAACAAGTGTCGCAGAGGGCCCCAGGCAGCACTGGCACCGCTGCTGAGCAGGGGCTGGAAACGGCCTGTCACAGGCCTGCGGCAGGGAGGCACCGAGGCCGCCCACCCATCCCCCTCCAGCGCAGTTGGTCTGTGGTCCCTAGGCTGCGGGACATGGCCACACGGCGTGGGTTGCTTGGCAACAGGTTCCTTGGAGGAAAGGGCTGTCGGTGCAGCACAGTGTCTGGTGCTGGCCACTTCCTGAAGAGGCGTTATCTCTGCAGAACACGCCAGCCTGTCACACTGCGAAGCGGCCATGTGTGATGCTGGGATGCATTTCTCTGACAGGGACTGGTTCGGGCTCCCAGCAAATGACTCAGATGTTGTTCCTCATCCTGCTACATGAGGCCTCAGGTCACATCAGCCAGGAGCAAGGTGCATGCAGCTGTTCCGGGATCATAGCCGAGGGCAGCTGCCCGCAGAGAGCCCACTGCTGGCTCCCATGAAGGCACAGGGCTGGCGTCCAAGCTGCCCGGCCCAGAGAGAACGGGACTGCAGTGCGTCCCGGCTTTCCTGGGGGTGTGATCTTGGCCCCCTGCTGCAGGAGGCCGTCTTCCTGTTGGCCCACTCAGGAGGGTTCTCCGGAAGCTGCTGGAGGCAGGTGGAGACAAATGCGTCATGGGGCGTCACCTGCTCCGTGTTGTCAGAACCTGCCTTCCTCGGAAGGTGGCAACCTGTCTTTGCTGAGGGTTCTCGCGTCCTGCCCTTACCCCAGGTCACCCCCGGGCCAGAAGCACCCCCTCTGCAGTGCCCGGGTCCTCCTGCCGAGCTGCTGCTGGGCCCCAGGAGAGTCAGCCAGCCACAGGCCTCCCAGGAGCTCCTGCTGTCTGAGGGCATCTATGGTGGGCAGAGGCTCTGCTGGCCCTCCTCAGCATGTCCCCAGGGCGTTTCTCTAGGGGAGGCCCAGAGACGGCGTCCCTGGAACTCAGTTTAACTAAAGCGTGAGTCACATTCCTGCCAAGGTTGGCCCCTGGGCCCTGCCGCCTCTGCAGGTAGCTGCTGGGGCCACATGGCAAGTCCCCTGCCACTGTCCAGAGAGGGCCTCTGGGGTCCCATGACCAGCAGCCCCTCCAGCAGTGTGGGAACTCGTTCCGCAGGCTGCTTCCGTGACATATGGTTGACAAATATTTTTAATATCTTCTCTGCAAATGTAGGATTTTGCCATTTACTCCCTTCCTGATTACCAATGAGCTCAGACATGGCTGATCCGTGGCCTGGCTACAGCAGGGGCGTGAACTGGGTCCACATTGCTTTCTCTTAAGTACCTGAGGCGGGCTAAGTCCCCAAGTGACTGGGTGAACCGTTCAGCACAGTGAAAGTGGGAGTGACTCGTGGTCAGCCCAGCGCAGCCACCTCACAGGCTTCCCCCTGGAGCTGAGGATCTGATAAAGGTGCCGCGTCCTGACAGCCATTTCCCTCCCGGGACGGCTCAGCCTGGCCCTTGCCACCTGCACCTGTCACCAGCTCAACTTGCAATCAAGGGTCCCACTGGCCTCTGAGCCTCTGTCACTCAGCAGTGTGGGGTGAGCTCCCAGGCTGGCTCCTGCCCGTCCTCACCACCCTCACATTCCTCTTCATCAAGGCAGGAAGGGCTTCAGGGACTCTGCGAGCCTCGTGTCCCTGCATTCCAGTGTGCCCCTGGACTCAGACGGAGCTCTGCATGACAGTTGGACAGGTTCCACACCCCTGCCGTGCACACTTGACCCCTGTCTCCATCTCCACGGCTCCTAGACTCCAGCGGAGCATCACAGGTCTCCCATGGGTCCTGGCCTGAGTCCAGGCTGGGTGCGCCTTCAAGGTGAGCGGTGGGTGCAGCACAGAGGCCTGTTCTCTTAGCAGCCACTGCATGTGACAGTCAGACCACGGGCCCTGGGAGCCGCCGCAGGCTTCTGTGGCCGGCAAGAACAGGGAAGGACCAGACCCCAGGTGGCCAGAGCCTGCAGAGAAAGTGACACTGCACCCGGAGACCTTGGAAGTACACCCCAGGCAGCGGAGCCCAACTGGAAGACGGGTTCATGGGTGAGGGCTGCTGGCAGGGGTCACCCCACAGGAGGTCATTCTGAGCAGGGGTGCTGGCTGCAGGTCAGCTGGATTTGGTGGCATTCTGTCTTACTTTAGGACAAATGGCTTGGCCTGAGTGGCTTACCAGAATGGCTCCCATGTTATTTTAGAATAAAGTCCACAGGGATCAGGGCAGGAGCAGGGGCCCTGGCACCAGGCCGGACAAGGGAGAATAAGGAGGAACTGTTCTCCCCGCCTTTGCCCTGCCCACACCCAGAGCACCAGCAAGAGAGGTGCGGGCAGACAGGCGGCGCCCCTGAGGTTCCAGAACCGAGGCTCAACGGGCTGCTCTGGGGAGGCCGGCCACGGCGGTCTCCTCAGGAAGTGGGACCTGTGGTGACTGAAATGGGAAAAGCAGACACACCCAGCACCACAGGGACGTGCAGCCAGTGAGCATGCCTTAGGAGGCCGCCTGGGGCTCCTGGGCATCGTTCAGCGCTCCATTCCCAGCCTCACCTAGGGTGAACGGAAATGTGTGCCCTGAGTCCTCCCGACCACCGGCGTGGACCCTGCGTGTCCCGGGTGGCCACACAGTGCGTCCATCCAGGGAGCACTCCAGGTGGCAGGCCAAGTGGGCACTGGCCACGGCAGGGGTCGCAGCGCTGGGCAGGTGGGAAGCCTGAGGGCAGCGGTGTGCTCAGGGAAGCAGACGGACGGCTGTGCAGTGTCCTCTGCCCTGCGTCCCTGGAAGGCAGAGGCAAAGGAGCAGAGGACCTTGGGTTCCCAGGGCTGAGGGCACCACGGAGGCTTCCAGGGACTCAGGTGACGGCGTGCTGACAATGTCATGTGCTTACACCCCACGTGCATCCCCATGATCCCAGGGCCCTGCAGCTAAAGAGGAGCTCACAGCTGGCCGTGCAGCTGCAGGAAAGGGAGGTCAGCCAGCTCTGAGCTGGGCCGGGAGACTGAGGCTGGCCTCGTGTGAGCAGGCTGCCGGAAGCCGAGAGAGGCTGGGGGTCTAGGATAGGTGCACAAAGGCCTAACAGGTCAAGTGATGTTGGCTTGGTGCTGTGGGCTTACCATGCTGACCACCTACCGTCCAGGGAACTCTTCCTTCATGGTCTGTTCTGTAAGGCCCTCAGAGCATCAGTGTGTGGTGACCCAGCCAGCCATTGCTGCGTGGACTCCTTCTCCTCCACGGAACCCTGCAGTCCACATACAGCTGGTGACTCACGGCCTGTGATGGCTCTTTAGCATCAGCCCAGGACGAGTTGCTGCTGGGATCCTAATGGCCTTGGTGCAGAAGGCCCATGGGGAAGCCTAACGTCTGTTCTCCATAAGTGCCTTATGTATGCCCAGAGGGCGGGTCACGGTGACGGGGAATAAGAAGGAACTGTTCTCCCCGCCTTTGCCCTGCCCATCAATCCTGAGCATCAGTGACCACGCTGGGACGAAGCAGCTCCCGTGCGGGTCGGTTCGTCACCCACCCTACAGAGCCGAGTGTCCTCCAGGACCCCTGTCCAGAGCACTCCCAGGTCTCTGCAGGGCAGGAATAGCACCATGGCTCTGGATGACCAAGAAAGGCTGGTCAGGCAGCATGAGTATCCACTCTTCCGTGCTCTTTTGAGAGTACAGTTTACAGGACTCTTTCCAGCCAAGAGGACAGGTTCGATGTTTCTGCGGGTGATTTGTTTTGTTTTTCTCCATGAGATCTTAGAGCTGCCTTTTCTTTATTGAAAAGAGAAATATCCTTTATGATCACTCTCAGGTTTGATCTGGCAGTAGTAGAGCTGGCCAGCCCTCCTTTGGAGGAGGATGTAGGCAGGGCCTGTTCTACTAGGTGCGATGGGAGTCACTGAAGAACCACACCAGGCCAGAGGCCACCCTCTGGGACAGGGCAGAGGAAGGACCCCGCGCTCGAGGGTGGAGATGGGCTGTGGAAGTGGCCTTGCCCTTGTCTCTCAGCTTCAGTCTTAAACTTTTTGAAAAATTCAAAGCTCTTTTGGAATCCTCCCTAAGTCTTCAGGCCTAGACGTCTGAGAGAAGCAGCGCGTCCTCTTGTTGCCCCTGGCGCTCTCGTTTTAAGCCACATTAGGACACAGGTCTGTTCACCTGGGCCGACCTGGCTCTGGGCTGGGAGGCTGCTGTCCTTACAGTCCAGCTGCTGAGTCGAGCTGTTTCCGCTGAGGCCAGCTGGGCATTTCATCCAGTGCTTCCTCTGGGTTCCTCCCCCGTTGCAAATTCAGGAACCTCAGGATTGTTGTCCCCGCATGTCAGCCCCAGGGGTCAGTCCCACTGGCTTGGTGGCTTCCTGGACCTGCTGGTGACGACTGAGTGTTCTCACGGGGCTTGCTGACCACGTTTCCCTGTTGTCTGCAGGCCCTGTGCAGCCCTGCAGGGGTCTGGGTGTGCAGACAGGCTTAGCCTACGGGGACTGGGCACATGGCCTCTGCCACCGCAGGTCAGTTCTCCTTCTCTGTCGACAGGACCTTTGGTTGCAAGAGGGTTTGCTCGTCCCAGGGTGAGCATGGTGGGATGACGTGTGGGAGGCTGGACTGGCTGACACAGGGAAGGAAGCCCCTGTGTTCTGAGCTCAGGTCTCTGAAGGGGACAGGCCATCACGTGGTGCCAGGATGGACACAGAGGACACGGCCAGCGATGTGCGCAGGAGTGGCCTGCCCACATTCCCATGCTGCTGGCCATCTCCATGGCCCTCTCCCTGCCCACCCCTCACAGCCAGCTCAGGAGTCCTCTGTGGGTCCACCTGAGGCGTCCTGCTGAGCAGTGTGTCTGTGAGGCACAGCAACTGCTGGCCGAGGGTCTGATGCGGACCTCCCTGCTCCATGCCTGTCTGAGGCCATGATAAGCGGCCTTCCTGGGCCTGTCTGCCCAGAGCAGTGGGCTCCAAGGTGGCCAGTATGTTTTCTTCTGACATTTATTTTCCCATGTTTAAACATATGGATTATTATGGGTTCGCAGACTCACAGCCCACGGAAAATTAGATTATGTGGCCCAGAATGATTCAGAAGGGGGCCCAGGAGATACAATGCCAAATGAGACTATGCCCTAGGGCAGTTGGATAGGCACAGTTGGGGATGGGCTTGGGGAAGACAGCCCCTGAGGATCCCAGTGACCATGGTGGACTGCCTGAGGCAGGCAGCGAAGCGTGTCCGTGCATGCAGGAGCTGCCTCCGTGGCTCTCCTCTGCACGGGTGGGGTGGTCCTCCGCGGCTCTCCTCTGCACGGGTGGGGTGGTCCTCTGTGGCTCTCCTCTGCATGGGTGGGGTAGTCCTCCTGGGCAGAACCACTCCGCTCCTCCCCACTCATCTTCCTCAGTTGAACTCCACTCTTCATCTTCTTACATTTGTCCCTAAGAGCCAGGCCACCTTGGTCATCTCCCCCTTCAGGCTGACCACTGGGAGCCATCCACCCGCCACCTGCCCTGTCCTCCAGCACCTGCCCAGGACAACACACACGGGCCTCAGGGGCCCAGAACCTCCCAGCTCACATGGCATGATGAGGGTGGGGTGCAGACGTGGCCTGTGCACCCCAGGTCCCCTCCAATGCCTGTCAGCTCCCAGGTACACCAGGGCCACTGCTTACGTCCTGACCACTGGCTGCCCATGCTCCCAACCTCTCCTGGGCTCATGGCCGTCCCTCCTGTATCTCTCTCTCCGTTGCTCTGTGTCTGCATGCGTTGCTCTTCGTGGGAGCCACGTCATGTTGCAATCCTGTGGCGCTTCCCATTGCAGGGGCTGTTACTCCAGCATCCTCCTGGGTGATAGCCAGCAGGTGTGTAAGAGGAGGGGCCAGCGTGACACCAGATGTGAGTCTGAGAGGCCCAGAGGGCAGAGCACGTCCTCAGCTCTGCAGCAGCCCTGGAGCAAGCAGAAGGGCAGCTCTCAGACCCGCAGTCTGAGCTGCAGACAGAGAGGACCTGGGCAGGAGGGAGAGAGGTGTGCACAGCCAGGTGGAGCCCAGCCCTGGGCCACACAGGTGGCAGGCCCTCTCCAGGGTCAAGGAGGGAGAGGATCCACAGGTCTCACAGACCACCCAGTTATGATGACATCCATTCCCAACATTAGAAGAGGCCTGCTACGCGGTGCTTGGCCACCAGGCCAGCAGAGAGGAGCTGGAACGGCAGGCAGTGTCAAGCGCCCAGTAGAGTGAGGACAGGCCTGTGCTCAGAGCATGTGTCCCCTTGTCCCTAGGTGTCCTGGGGGGTGACCTCCCAGTGATTATCCTGGGGAAGCTTTGTCATGAGAACCAGGTCGGTTTCCTATAAGGAATGAGAACACAGTACACTGGGCCCCAAGTAATTGTAAACAGGTACCTGAAAGTCGGGCTCATCCCGAAGGAGTGGGCAGCAGTGTGTTGTGCCTGATGGAGGACTGAGTCGACCAGCTGCAGGTGGCCATCACAGTTCCTTTGGCCCACTGACCCTCTAGGAGGGTGAGTGGCACAGCTGGTTCATTCCTGCCGTCATTGACTTCCATCTCCCCTGCCCTTCCTGGTATGCTAAGGGCCTAACCATCCTCAGTTTTGGGGACACAGCTGATTGCCAGGTCATCCTTCTGTGGACCTCATCAGAAGCCCCTGTGGTCCAGCTGTCGGTTAATCTTGTGGTATCTGGAATCCACGGGGCTTTGCAATAAGGTACTATGAATAGCACAGGAAACCATCACTGGGGTGGAAAATGTGAATGCTATAATTATTTACCCTGGTAGGGTTGATAGTGAAAGCATCTCAGTTGCAAATCTAAATTGGGCTGTGGGTGTGACTGGTGGTTTTCCTGAGAGCTCTAACTGCTTCACATCGTGCATTCTCAGATGCTCAGGTGTCCAGAGAGGACAGCCGCTCCCCCCAAGGACAGAGGAAGTTGTGCAGATTTGGTCCCTGTGGTCTGCTACAGACCAAGCTTCAACCATATCCAACCCAGCTTGCTTTCTCCTCCTGCCCAGGACTGATGGGCCAGAGGAGCTTTGGGGCCTTCGAGGCTGGGCCCTGACTTTCAGTCTCCCCAGAGCCTCTGCTTTCCCTTGGAAGTAGGAGAGAACAGGATGGGAAACACGGAGGCTGGCCCCTCTGCACGCTTGATGCTCAGGAGCATGCAGAGGAGGGAGGGAGCCTGCACACACACATTCTGCTCAAAAACTACTTAAATCGAGCAAGAAGAATGCCACTGGAGCAAGCACACGGGACGGCGATCCTCTGTCCCTGTTAAGTCACTTGTAAATGACTTGCCAGACACAGAGCTCCTGCTGACAGAACAAAGAAATGCCCACGGTAACAGCAAGCCCGGGGTGAAGGCTCCTCATTCAGCCCACGTGGCCAATGTGCAGTGACATTAAACAGATGGGGTCTGACCACCAACAAGCACAGTGGCTCAGCCGGCCGAGAGTCGCTCTTCCTTTCCCACAGCAAGGGCTTTTCTGGAAGTCTTAGGAAGAAAAGTCCAGTGACGTGATATTTCCCTGGATGTGGTTTTCTAAGGCACTGGTCTCAGGAGTCACACCCAAACCTCTGACGCTGGTGGCCTGGGAGCTGCATTCGAGTCACATCTCAGGTCAGGCTGACTCTTGATGCAGGATCAGGGCCACCTGGGAGGAGGCTCCAGTGACCAGCTCCTGAGTCTACAGCCCCTGCCAATGTCCCCCAGGAGGAAGCTGGCCACACCCCATGGAGGGGGTCAACTGGCCACACTCACAGCCACCAGAAACATCCCAGGGGCCGTGTGGCTTCTGTGGCCTGGTTGCAGGACAGCATGGGAGGAAGTGCACGAGGCCACGTGTTTCAGTGGTTTAGAATCCAGAGCAGTGTCGCTGTGCGCCCTTTAGGAGGGCTGGCTGCCATCCGGCCCCGGGAGCAGGCCAGGCGAGGCCACGCTAGCCGCGAGGAGGCTGTCCAGCAGCACCCTTGCTGGCCATCTCGTGTGCTCGGTTTCTGGATGCCTTTGTGCTGTTTGAAGGACAGACTAGTAATTGTTGGAAATTAGAGTGTTTCTTTTAAAAAAATCATTAAGAATGGGAATAGAAACTTGAAGCGTGTTCAGAGGGGTCTGGGGCCTCTAATAGACCCTGAGGTAGGAGCTGGACAGGGACTCTTGGTCAGAGTGGCCTTTGATACAAATGTTCATTTTTTTTTTTTTAATTTTTAAACTCTCATGGAGGATCTGTGAAGACTCAGGCCATCCCTAACTGCCCGGGAGCTCAAGGAAGGTGGAAACAGGTTGCCCCGGGTCTTTGAGATCCCGCATGCACCCTCCCACAGAGTCACACGGCCAGGTCGGTCTCTCCTGGAACAGAAGTGGCTTTGTCCTCCCCCTGCCGGGCCCCGTGCTAGCTGACCCACTGTGCTGTGGGCTGCAATGCTGATGAGCAGATGTGATCTATAGTTCTCGGGAGAGTGGACACCTGGGTGGGAGCTACGCTTCAGCATCAGGCGCCGCCGTCTTCTCTGCAGAGCTGCAGAGAACAGGGTGGACGCTCATGACCAGCCATGAAGGAAGTCACAGAAGCGAGCTTGGAAATCTGTGTGACTCTAACGCTCTGCCCTGTCATTTCCCCATAATTCTTCTTGCCTTCCTTTCTCCCATCTTGCCAGACAACTATGATAAGCTTTTTAGCCTAATTTAGATGAGGTGGATCAGCCAGACCTGCTCTCTGCCATAAATGCAGGTGATGAATTGCAGATTTCCTGTATCATCTTTCCACCCTGGAGGACAGGCAGGACTGATCTGTTATTCAAATGCAGGAAATGTTTTTCGGAGCAGTCAAGCATGTCCAGTGCTGGTGAAAGGCCAGTCTAGAGCCACAACAGCCAGGGCACTTTGTGTGGGCAACACCAGTGGGAAGGGCACAGATTTAAGTAACATATTCCATGAAGAGAAATCCTTGTGGTCAGGACGTAACTGCGCCTGTGGCTGTGGCCTTGTGGTGCGACACTGAGACAGCTCCCGTGCCGTGGGCACCGCGCCTTCCTTCCCCAGAACACTGGACTGGGGACACCAGAAGGTCTGAAGCACGAGCCCTCCTCATGGGTGGGAGGCGCAGGGGGCCGTGGAGGGCTCTGGGCCTCAGAAGTCAGTGGGTCAGCAGTACATGGTGTCAGGACCTCCATGCTTCTCCCGTACCCGTGTCCAGGTCGCTGTGTGCTGGCCAGGCCTTCCTGTCCTGCCCAGCTCCCCCCGACAGGATACGATGGGTGAGTAGCACCTTCCAGGGACCATCTGAATTCAGGGAAGTGGGGAGGACGAGGAGGGAGGCAGAAACCAAGTGTGGGTCAAAGGCCCCAGACTGCCGAGGTCCCTGGGGTTCTCGCACTTCATCCAGGCCTTTGACCCGAACGGCATTGTTCCATTTTACAGATCAGGCAACGAAGGCTTGAGTCACTTGCCCCAAATCAGACGAGCTGGAACCTGCATCAGCCTAGACGTGAGCTAGCTAGCCTGCAGGGAAGCTGTGCCAGCCATGTGCTGGGGCAGCGTTTGTAAGAGACCACAAAGGCCGTGGAGCCAGGAGTAGCCTGTTGAACACACAGAACCTCAGCTCCCTCCTGCAGCCACGCTCCACCTCTGGATGCTACATGCATTGTGCTTGAAGCTGTTGGTTTCACACGGTTCTGAGCAGTGTCTGCCTTAACTGGGCGGAGACCCAGAATCTTGTCTGCTTTGCATGTTCAAGCAGAGGAGTCGCTGGGCACTTGGTTTCCTTCTGAACTCACCCAGGTTTTCACTGCAGAAATGGAGTTGCTGGGTGGTGTGCATGGCAGGAGATGTCTCTGTAGTGGCAGTGTTCGTGTCTTTCCGTGGTGTTAAAATGCACACGTCCTGCAGCTGTGATTCAACGCTCTGCAGATGGGAAGCCTGCAGCCCACAGTGCAGTGTCCATCTGCATCTCCAGGGTCACAGCACAGTCCACGCAGGGAGCCTACAAGGGCCTGGTACACTGGGCTGGCCTAGCGGCCACAGCATTACTTAATAATTTTGGTTGAATTTCAGGGCGAGAACTATAAAACTTGTTAAACCCACATCGATTCAGAAACCAAGGGCTTTGAAAATGAATTGCTGTCTCGGTGCTGCTGTGAAACCCTGTCCTTGTTGGGTCCCAGCAAGGGAATTTGCTGTGCAATGTGTTTAAAAAGGAAGAATGAAGCCTTGGGTGCAATTTGTCAATGACTAATAGGTAACCAGTTTCGTCTGTCATTTTTAACAAATATTATTCACTTTTATTAATATCTAACATGAAATTGATGAATAATGGCCAGGCCTGGGGATATAGATCAAAATTCAGTTTTAAGACTAAGTAGTATCAAAACTGGGCATTTACAAAGACTCAGGGCACAAAACAACCAGCCACAAATCATGTCTCTGAAGTTGCTTTCTTTTAGAAATCGAGCAGACAGCAATACTGTAGCTAGGAAATATTTTGATATAGAGATTTATACAATTCTGCATGCAACAGTTTGAGTTTGTTCAGTTCTGTAGAACAACAGAGCACGCATTTTAAACAGTGTTGCTGGAGTTGAAAGGTGATGTTGAAAACAGGCCTTGCCCAAGGAGGCATCACCCACCCGGGGGCATGGGAGCCTTTGGTGGGTTGCTCAGGCTGCACATCTGCCTGACACAGGTCTCCTGCAAATGGTGGGCCCTCAAGGCCACATCCTCTGTGCCCAGCAGCGCACAGGGCCAAGCCCAATGTGGTGGACGCCAGGAGAGCAAAGCTCTGTGCAGAGGCTGTCTGAAGGTATACCCAGTCACATCAGGGCAAGACCAGGTCAGTGGCCACTGAGCATGCTGGGAGCTGCTAGTCTTTCCCAGGACACCCTAGATTTGGTGAAATAGCACAGGGGAAATATTGCCATTTGCATGATATTTAGACAAAGAAATTTTGGGAATGGCTAAGAGTGTTCCATGACAAGGTCAAAGGGGCTCAGTTCCTCCCACAGTTTCAGGCTTTGGGACGTTCTTCAGGGTTCCCAACAAACCCACTGGGAGCAGAGCCATGGGGAGGCCCACAGTGGGAACTGGAGGACCCAGCAACTGCACAGAGCATTCCCTTGCAGAGCGTAGCAGAGGCCTGGAGTCTGCAGAGTGGAGACAGAACTAGGCACAGTGGATAAGCTCTGTGAAGGCCCCTTGGCATCCATTTTCCCTTTCATCTCGGTGAATCTGGCATCTCCGAGCCCAGGTGTCAATGCAGAAGAAGAGCGGTTTAGAGAGGAAGAACAGGGCCAACAGAACACCTGGGGGCAGACCCTGTGCACACGGTCCCGCAGCCCCCAGGCCCGCAGGTGGGCACAGCCAGGAGCAGCACGGGGCAAAGTGTGGATGGGGCAAAGTGTGGAGCTCAAGGGCAGTGTGTAGGACCCATGTTCTCATCTGACCTTTGCTGAGCAGCCACAGGACTTGGGGTCAATCACTGACCACCCCCCACTCTCCTCTAATCTGCAGGTGGAGACCATGACATTTAATACGCAGATTGGGTGATCTCCAGCTCTGAGGTCAGGTGGTGGCAATCAGGAAATGCCAGCAACAGGTCAACCCGAACACACGACCTGAGGGGTCATCAAGGTCCTGGTGTTGGGGGGGAGGTGAGCAAGGGGCATGGTTGTCATGGCTGCCATGTCCCGCCTTCCTTCTGAACGGTGCTCAGGAGGTGGCTTGGTGGGACTGGGCAGGCAGAATTGGTCTGCAGCCTCTGTAGTCTCTGCCTGGAGTTCAAGGAGGTTGGATGGGAGGCCCCTCAGGGCTGTTCTGGTGAGGAAAGATAAACAGACGTTTATCAGGGAGATGAACCCCCCCCCCCATTTTACCGCTATCCGTTTTCATTTGAGGCTGTCCAATTCCAGAGAAGAAGGACGTCCAGATGTGGCTTTGCTGCAGACCATTGAAGGCCAAGCATTTTAGGACTGTGCACTTACAAAAGGCTTGCAGCTGGTCGAGAACATTGGCAAAGCACAAAAAAATGGAAAGGGGAGAACCAAAGGTAGCTGAAATCCCTCCAATCAGAGACAGAGGCCCAAGGGCCTTGGTAGATGGCGCCAGGCTTCTTCCAGTGGTGACGTGCACAGGGGGGCATGAGCCTTCTCACTCGGCCCCCTGCTCGGACTTTCCGAGCACTTGCAAGCTCTCCATCACTCTCCATAATTGTTCTGAACTTATTTAACCATTCTGCTTTAATTGGACCCTTGAAAATCAAGGCTTGTCATTTTATTTAAGGAAAAACTGGAGCATGATGACTTACCCTAAAGCTATTTGCACACAATCCAGGAAAAGGTCAATGTACTTGCAGGTTTCCTGACTCCTGCCATATCCAAGGACCTCGCCTGGGGTCTGGTCAGCCCTGTGGACATGGAGAGGCAAAGCCAGACGTGAGAAGTTCATCAAGTAGAAAATTAAGACAATATGTCAAATAAAGAATTCAGGAGTGTTTAAACCTAATGCACATTAAATTGCCTGAAAAATTCCTGGCCAGAAAGCATGTTGTGTAACATATGAGACAGACTGATGACAGATTCTGCCCCCCATGTGAGGTCAGATCCCAGCAAGGCCTGCACAAGGGGTCACCCTTGGCTTCCCTGTACCCTCAAGAACACGGGCCACAGCCTGGGCAGGGGTGCGCGTATCTGGGAGGCCAAGGGCAGGCTTTCATAAATTGCCTTGCTCTTTCAGAGCTGGTGAGCGAAGGCCTGGCCGCACACTAGGTTCACCTGTGGACACATTAACTGGACTCTCTGGGCTCCCCCAGAGCCTGAGTCACAGCCTCTTGGGGGGCAGGCAGGAGCACCCGAATCTTCCAAAACTTCCCCAGGGGTGGCAAGGCAAGATCGAACAAACAGAAATACAGGTTACACTTGAATTTCAGAAACAACTGATGTTACATGGGATGCACTTACCCTAATAATTCTTCATGGCTCTTCGGAAATGTGATACAACTGGAGGCCTGGCGGGTCCTCCACAGCCCTCCCCAGACCTTCTACTAAAATGAGCACTCGAGCTGTTCCTCAGAGCAGAGTCAGCTCAGTTTCAACACTGTAAGGTCAGGCACCTGTGAGCAAAAAGAGGCCGATTAAAAGCAGCTGAATAGGCTTTATTGAGATTCACTCCCGGACGAGACCCTCCAGTCCCACAGAGAGGGTCCGGGCGAGTCGCACCTAGGCTCAGCCGGATTGGAACTTTATTGGGTTTAGGGCAGGAAGGAAGGGCTTGGGACAGGAAAGGGAGGTTTTTCGAGTCCCTTGTCCTCCTGGGTTGGTTGGGGAGGATCTTGCTGAGATCCATGTCCTTCCAGGACTGGTCAGGAGACCCCGCTGATTGACAGGTGGTTATCACTGCTTGTCTGTTGGTGCCTGATGGTTGTTCTTTCGCAGTTGCCTGGTGCTTTTTTCCCTTAGTCACCTCAAACCGACCCAACAAACACCAGCCACTGCCTCTCTGAGACTTGGATGGTGTGGGTCTGAGCAGCAGTCACTTAGTTTGGAAGGCCACGTTTCCAAGCTTCGTAAAATGCTCCTTATTCTGTCTTTAAAGTGGTGTTTTCCAGGTGGACACATCTTTAAGGAATCTGTGGTCTAAAACCTTACTAAGTACTGTTCCTAGTGCAAAGAACTGAATCCTACCTGCATTTGGAATTTGGACTTGAAGCATATTATATAAAATAAAATTAGTGTCGATGTTCAAGTTCAACTGCAGACAGATACATTCAGTGGGAAGTTTCACATATTTAAATAATGAACTGCCTTTTTAGTTCAGCACTTTTTAGTCTTTTGCTTTTTAGTCAAGAACTTGAAATTAAGGGTGTGCTGCTCTTAGCCATACTGGATTCGTTTGGGAGATGTGTCCAGCGTTCAAATGCGCAGAGGGGGCCAGCCCAGCTCCGTGCTGCCCTCCTTCCCGGCTTGGGAAGCAGACACCCACCTCAGCGCCAGGCCAGGTGCTGGAGCTGTTTGCTGTCACCCTTGGCAGAGTGGGGGCACTTCATGGGGGACTTTGAGCTCTCTCTTAGCCTGATCTGTGTGACATTGAACTATTTGTGGGAGTCCTGCGGACTTCAGGGACACATCTGCTGAGATTCGCTGCTCCATCCCAAACTAGAATCAGGAGCCTCTCTGCATTTCCCTAGAAAAGCCGGCAGCGAGGCGGTGCAGCTGGGCGGAACCGGAGAGGAGCCAGGCTGGAGGCTCATCAGTGCCATTGTCTTGCCAAGCCTAAATGAGCCCTCAATCTGGGAACCTTCAATCCTGTCATTAGAGCAGCATCCATGTGCCCTTGAGAATGCAGAGAACCCAGGCCCTGGGACACTGCCTCCCGGACATGGCGGATGACTCAGCACATGGAGCCCCCAAGGGTCCTGGGCTGGGCGCCCCAGAGCATGGCCCATGGGCCTGTCCTGGGCGAGCCCCACCCCAGGGGCTGCAGCAAGGACCTCACTGGCTGTAGACAGAGCTGCGGGGATGCATGTCCACGGCCCACCTGCTCTCCCCACCCTCAGGGTCACTGTCTATGAGCCCAGGTGTAGCACACAGGAGATAGACAAGGAGAAGAAACCACCTGAGAGAGCCAGTGGCAGTGGCAGGCGTCGGAGTGACGCAGGAAGGACTCAAAGGTGAGCTCAGGCACACTCACACTCACAGGTAGGACGGAGGCCTTGGCCGAGCCTCCCAGGTCCCATCGAGAGGGCAGAAGGTGCAGCTCCTGAGGACAGACTGGAGCACTGTCGTGCCCTGCAGGGACGGGCCAGGAGCCAGGAGGGCTGTGTGTGCTCCACCAGGGCCCACAGGGGGCAGGAGATCTGAGCAGGCAGGGGCACCAGGAGCGGGTGCCGTGGAGCCAGAGCTCAGAGGCCCAAGCTGGAGCCGAGGCCGCACCAGAGGACACGGCTGTCTCTCCTCCCCTCTGGCCTTGGGAGATGCCTCTGTGGGCCAGGCCAGATCCCCAGGGAGGCTGAAATGGAAGGCGGGTGGGAGGCCATGGCCTTTGGTGATGGTCAGATGCTGTCACCTTGATTCTGGAGCCAAGCTCAGGCTCCTGTCCAGTGGGAGGACACCTGCGGCAGTGAGCGGAAGTGGCCAGCTCCAGAACCAGGGCCAGGCTGGGGACAGGCCCCTGCTGGGGTTCTGCAGAGAAGCCCAGAGAGCTCTGCTCATCTCCTCCGGAGCAGCCCCTCGTCTCTGTCCAGTAGCTTAGGGTTCTGTTAGAAGTCCTTTGAGGAAAGGGAGGTGCTACAGGAGGCGCAGCCAGGAAGCACCATTCTGGTGGGACTGTGGGAAAGTCCTGTCCCCCGAGGGCCTGCCTGCTACCAGTGAGATGCGAGGATCTGTGGGTGCTTTGTCTCACACGTTCAGAGACTGAGATCCATGGACACCAGGGGCCAGAGCCGAGTAGCCGGTTTATTAAAGTGATAGACAGGAGCGGAGCCCCCACGGCAAGAGGGTCCCAAGGGCTGTTGTCTAGGGTTAGTGATAAGGGTAGAGGGAGTTGGTGGCCGGAAGAGCATGGGCCAGGGACGTTAAAAACAGCAGGTCTTGTGTCCACCTGTCCATCAGGTTGTCCATCCCACCCAGCTTCACCTCGGGGTTTGGGTGCAGGCCTGCGGTGGTGTCCCGGGCCAAGCTGTCTGCTCCATGAGTGCACTCCTGGGGGGGCAGGTCCCTCAGCCCTGTGTGCCTGACACCTCTGTGTCCTGTTCTCCCAGGGCACAGTGCCTTCCCCACCATTCCCACAGGGAGATGTGAGCAAGCCCTAGTGACAGATTTAAAAAGTGATAGACAGAAAGAGCAGCAGACTGCGGGGGCCAGGACGAGCCACGGCCCTGAGCACCCCGCATCCACTCCAATACCCTCCAGAGATGCAGAGAATGAGGGGCTGCCCGGCCCACAGTCTCCTAGGCAGTGACTCAGGACCCCCACCTACCCCCGGAGCAGCCCAGGAGACGGCACTGCTCTGTCCACAGAAGACAAGGTGACCCCGGCTTCCGTGAAAGTCTCAGTCTCCTGGAAGTGGCCCTCTGCCTACTCACCGGTCACTCTTGTGCCTCTCTACGGGAGATTTTCTCTCTGACCTCCATCAGTGCCCAGAGGCCTATGGAGGAAGGCCAGAGCTGGGCTGCACTGCAGGACTCGCTCAAAGAGCAGAGGAGAGCATGGGGTCTGGGCCAGCCGGGGAAGCCGAGGCTGTGTGCCCTCAGATGGGGAGCTCCGCTTCTCTGGTCCTCACTGTCAGTAGTTGGTGAAACACCACCTGGTCCCTGGGTTGGTAGGTGGGTTTGAGGAAGTGCCATGCTTTCTCCTCTGGGACGCACGGGCTCTCCCCCTTCAGGGAAGTGGGTAGCTTATAAGTCTGAAGTAACTCATCCCATGACGGGTAGACAAGCAGTCCTGTGGGCCAAGATGGTGCCTGCCCATGGCTCAGAGCTGCAGAGCAGTCAGCGCTGCCTGCAACCCAGGGTCTGGGCCAGCAGGGAGCCATTGACCTGAGGCAGGAAGGGGCTCCAGAGAAACTGAAGTGCAGCCCGGGCCCTGGTCAGGTGCAATGGCTTGCCTGGGGGGGCAGGTCCCACACTGAACACCCTCCTCGCAAGTCACCCAGGCACCATGTCAGTGAGGGCACTGTGCACCTGGAGGGGGGGTGCTGACTCTGGGGGAGGCCTCCTTCCGGCCCACCCACAAGTGCATAGCAGGTTCCCAGGGAGCACAGCATTAAATTCTGTATATAAGAAAAAGAAGTCATAGAGTGGATTCAGCCAGAAAGCACGTGAGAGCGAGTCAGGAAGAGGACTCCCGGCAGGAGCCGTGGCGGTAAAAGACTGCTTCTGTACTGAAGCTGGAGCTCATTAGAGGCGCGGAAGAGTAAGGGACCATTTCCAGGACTGTTCAGTCTGAGGTTTTTCTATTTTTGTTAAGCAAGTGTGATGGGGTCTGGGCAGGAGGCTGCATGGAGGCCCCTGATGCTGCAGCTGATTCATGTCGCACAGTCGCCATCGCCAGCACCTCCCAGCAGAGCCGCTCAGGGGGACGTTGGGAAGAGGAGCTGGGCTGAGGCTCACAGCCACAGCCTGGGAGGACATCGAGAGCAGGGGTGAGGAGCAGGGGTGAGGAGGAGGGTGAGGAGGAGGGTGAGGAGGAGGGTGAGGAGGAGGGTGAGGAACAGGGGTGAGGAGGAGGGTGAGGAGGAGGGTGAGGAGCAGGGGTGAGGAGGAGGGTGAGGAGGAGGGTAAGGAGCAGGGGTGAGGAGGAGGGTGAGGAGCAGGGTGAGGAGGAGGGTGAGGAGGAGGGTGAGGAGGAGAGTGAGGAGGAGGGTGAGGAGGAGGGGTGAGGAGGAGGGTGAGGAGGAGGGTGAGGAACAGGGGTGAGGAGGAGGGTGAGGAGCAGGGTGAGGAGGAGGGTGAGGAACAGGGGTGAGGAGGAGGGTGAGGAGGAGGGTGAGGAGCAGGGTGAGGAGGAGGGTGAGGAGGAGGGTGAGGAGCAGGGGTGAGGAGCAGGGTGAGGAGGAGGGTGAGGAGCAGGGGTGAGGAGCAGGGTGAGGAGGAGGGTGAGGAGCAGGGGTGAGGAGCAGGGTGAGGAGGAGGGTGAGGAGCAGGGTGAGGAGGAGGGTGAGGAACAGGGGTGAGGAGGAGGGTGAGGAGCAGGGTGAGGAGCAGGGGTGAGGAGGAGGGGTGAGGAGGAGGGTGAGGAACAGGGGTGAGGAGGAGGGTGAGGAGGAGGGTGAGGAGAGGGGTGAGGAGGAGGGTGAGGAGCAGGGTGAGGAGAGGGGTGAGGAGCAGGGTGAGGAGGAGGGTGAGGAGAGGGGTGAGGAGGAGGGTGAGGAGGAGGGTGAGGAGGAGGGTGAGGAACAGGGGTGAGGAGGAGGGTGAGGAGCAGGGTGAGGAGCAGGGGTGAGGAGGAGGGGTGAGGAGGAGGGTGAGGAACAGGGGTGAGGAGGAGGGTGAGGAGGAGGGTGAGGAGAGGGGTGAGGAGGAGGGTGAGGAGCAGGGTGAGGAGAGGGGTGAGGAGCAGGGTGAGGAGAGGGGTGAGGAGGAGGGTGAGGAGGAGGGTGAGGAGGAGGGTGAGGAACAGGGGTGAGGAGGAGGGTGAGGAGCAGGGTGAGGAGCAGGGGTGAGGAGGAGGGTGAGGAACAGGGGTGAGGAGGAGGGTGAGGAGGAGGGTGAGGAGAGGGGTGAGGAGGAGGGTGAGGAGCAGGGTGAGGAGAGGGGTGAGGAGCAGGGTGAGGAGGAGGGTGAGGAACAGGGGTGAGGAGGAGGGTGAGGAGCAGGGTGAGGAGCAGGGGTGAGGAGGAGGGGTGAGGAGGAGGGTGAGGAACAGGGGTGAGGAGGAGGGTGAGGAGGAGGGTGAGGAGAGGGGTGAGGAGCAGGGTGAGGAGCAGGGTGAGGAGAGGGGTGAGGAGGAGGGTGAGGAGGAGGGTGAGGAGGAGGGTGAGGAACAGGGGTGAGGAGGAGGGTGAGGAGCAGGGTGAGGAGCAGGGTGAGGAGGAGGGTGAGGAACAGGGGTGAGGAGCAGGGGTGAGGAGCAGGGTGAGGAGAGGGGTGAGGAGGAGGGTGAGGAGCAGGGTGAGGAGAGGGGTGAGGAGGAGGGTGAGGAGCAGGCCTGAGGAGCTCGGCACAGGGGGCTGTCGTCCCTGTACACAGCAGTGTCATGGTGGATGGCACTTGTCTTTTGTGACATGAGAGCGGCCAGTGGTCCCCGTGACAGCAGGCAGGCAGAAGAGAGATGTGCCCTATGTGCGTGTGCCCTGGTGTCTTCTGGCCTGAGAAGGGCCGATTGGGATCCCCAGCGTCAGCGCAGTGGACGTGGAGTTTGAGAGCCTCAGGTGCTTTGGTGTCGCCTGCTCAGCGCATTCCTCAGGCGCATGGTGAGCCCCCGGCAGTGGAAGCCGAGGTGCGAGGAGCACCCGGACTCGTGGATAGCAGGGGCCCGCTGAGCAGGGCCTGCCTGGCTCGGTTCTGGGCAGGGTAGGTGGATGGTGCACATACAGAGTCAGGCTGGAGTACAGGACTTGTTGGACAGGAAGGTGCCGACGTGCACCCTGAGCTAGGCTCTACCAGCTCCAGAGCAGCACCAAAGGCTGGTGCCATCGATGCCCAGACCTGAGCCTGGTACAGCTTCCGCAGTTGGAAGGTCTGGTGGGAGTGAAGCCGCTCCTCGGCCTGTGTTCCCCAATCTGAGGAGCAGCCAGGTGAACCGTGCAGCCAGCTTTCTTCCAGAAAGATTTAGGGGTGACTTCCCTACCCTCCCCCCGTCAGCCCGGGTGCTGTTCTCGGGTGTTGGTGTGCTCCTCCTGCACCCCGAGCTCTGTGTGCCTGGGCCCCATGTCTTGGCTGTGCCACCGTCTGCCAGCTTCTGCCTGTCGCAGCGCACTCATGATTGAACAATGGGACGTCTTCTCATGGTTCAAACCCCGTGTGTCCAAGCCCACACTTGTTTGTCTAAGTGTGTTCCAGGGAGTGACAGAGACTGAGGCTGGGGACTTCTTTCTTGGGTCACCCCTGAATCCTATCCTAACCCGTCAGCCTGCACCTGTTTCTAAAGGTGACACTGTGACTCTGTTCCATGAGCTACTTAAGTACACATGCCTGCTGCGTTTTGAAACAAATGAAGACAGGCCACTCCTGGGTTCATATGCTTGGTGTGGTCACTGGGCTGAGGGCTTTGCAGTGGCCAGCTCATCAGCAGGACACGCAGACTGAGCAAGTGCTGTGACCATGCTGGAGTGGGCAAGCTGTGGGCTAGACACCCAGAACAGGCTGTCCTGAGATCCGTGACCAACTCAGACATGAGCTCTTTAAGTCAGTGACTGGGACGTCAGGAGCCCACCATGTCCCCGTGGGAGCCTGGGCACCTTCCTCAGTGCCTCTGCAGCCAGTCCACCACGTACCCTCCTCCTGACAGCAGATTCTGACAGGCTGGTTCAGAGGGTGACAGCAGACTGACCTGGCTTTGCCACGGTGTACTGCCACGGTCCTGCACAGACCTGTGTGTGGCCAACACTCTGACCCTAAGGCCCACAGGTGTGGGGCACCTCAGAGCCCACCAGTGAGAGCTGGAGGCCCACAGAGCTGTGTGAGCCAGAGTCCAAACACACAGCTGCAGGTACGGGTCTGTGCCCACACGATGGCCACACCTGGGCGCCCGTGTGTGTGCACAGGTACTTGTGAGCATGCAGAGGCCATCATCTTGACACACCCCATGTGCATTTATAGTGTCACTGTGAAGTGTTGCTGGAAGGAACCCTTCCTAGAACCCCCCTCCTGGCGAGCACTGGGTGCCTGACTGTTGCCATGGCAGGAAGCCCAGGCGTCACACCGTCCAGATGGCCCACGGCCCTGGGAGGACAGTGCCTGGTCATCCAGGCAGAGCCCAGGGCAAGGCCACAGCTGACCCTGAGCCCGGCTTCCCAGGGGCTAGCTGGATAAAATGCCACTCAGCTCCCTGCACCTCTGCAGCCCAGCTGTGCAGGGGCAGTGCCATGTGGCACAGGCTGTCCCAGGCACAGGACGGCAGCACTGTGGACAATGAAAGCCCATGACCCGGGGGGCTCCCAGTGGAAAGTGAAGGTGCTGCTTTCGGCAAAATTGACCAGGGTGACCCAGTGTGAGGCCATGCAGCAGTGATTTCGGCTCTGCCCATGGAGGACCAGGAGGCAGACAGAGCTTTGTGGACGGTGGGGTACTTCCCACCAGACCCACCTGGCTGGAAGGAGCCAGGAGGGTGGGAGAGGGCCAAGTCACTGCAGCCTCCCGATGCTGATGAGGCCCCTGAGCCCAGAGCTCAGCCACAGGGAAGCCGAGGCCCATCTCACCAGCAGCCTGAGCTCCTGCCTGTGGGGGAGGGCCATGTCCTTTAGCACCAGGTTTCTACAAAAAGTGGTGGTTGATCCCAAGGTTATTGGCACAAGATGCTGGGCTCTGAACAGTGGCACTTGAGGAAAACGAGTGTCTCAGGTGGGTGAGCCACGTGGGTGGTGAAGAGCTTTGCAGCTGTGCGTGCACAATGAAGCCACATCAGAGCCCTAGTAAAGCGTGACTTTGTTTCTCTCTTTGCAGAGGAAGAAGGAGGAGACCTGGTCCAGCCGGGCCTCAGCTTCCCAGGGCCAGCGGAGGAAGACCTAGGTAGAGTACAGACGCCGGCGCTGTTCACACTGGGACCATACAATGCCTGCGCGCTGCAGCACGCCCGTCAGTGGGACCTTGCCCCTGAAAGTGTTATGCAAGTTTGCCTTAGAGATGGTCCTAGTAGGAGCTAAATTAATGGTGCCAAGGTTTTTTTTTTATTTTAAAAATAGTTGTTCGAACATCTTGCAGGAGTTCTTGGAGAGAGAAGGTCATCCCAGACCCTGGAGGCAGAGGGAGGCTGCCGTGGGAGGAGAAGTGTGGCCCTCCAGGAGGAGCAGCTCTCCTCCCCTCCTGTGATGGGCACTTTGTGTCAGAGGGCCCTAGCACTGCACTGTTCCGCCCAGCTCTGTTATTGTGGGGCAGAGTCCTCTCCTCTCCTCCACCCACACTCTGGTCTGCAGGCTGCCTCCAGAGGAGGCTCCGAATGCTTCACCAGGGCTGCTCATGGAATTACCTTCTGGGGCCCCGACACAGGGGCTGGTGCCAGGTGGCCATCAGTCTCCCGACGTGGAGCTGTGCACAGGTGAAAAGGGGCAGATGCTTATGCTAGAGGCGTGGAGTGTGGATAAATCCAGAAAGGAAACCTGTGGTGGCTCTGGGTTCTTGACCTCCATAGTGCAGCTGCTCAGAAGCCTGCAGGTCCTCTGTGTCCTTTCCTGGCCCCTGATAGCCAAGGCTGTTGCTGCCCAAGGGCCAGGTCAGGGGTGCTCAGTTCAACTTGGAATCTGAGCTCTTCCTGGTTTATTTCAGACCCTCAGTCACTGGATCTGCTGCTGGTTTGAGTGGTGCCGAGTTGTAGTGAGAACTGAAGGCTCTCTTTCTGTAAAGCCAGGGTGCTTTGTAAAGAAAACCACAGCCCCAAAACGTTTTCTTCTCAATTTAAAATACGAGAACAGGTGGTGTTGGAAAACACAGCAGCATCTTCCCACAGAGAACCAGGTATGAAATATCTGGCCTGACACCCCAAGCAGGCCTTTCTCCCTGGAAATATGAATGTGTCAGAGTCTCCCTTCTTTCTGAGCTGAGTTACATCCATTGAACTGAAGGACTCTGCTGTCCACCTCTCACCCCTGCAGGACACTTGGGCTGCACCACTTGCCAGCTGCTATGGAGGGAGCTATAGTAGACATGTGCTTTCTTCTCTTGGGAAAACTAGAAGTACTTTGGCCTCCTGTTAGAGAGTGACAGCCATTTTATTTGAGTGGTCATGTACCTCTTTATGTCCCTCAGCATAACTCTCCACAGTGACTGTGGCTCTAGGCAGGCCTCAGGCTCTCAAGAGAGCATGGAAACACTTTGACTTTTGTTAACTGAGGTGTGGGTACACTTATGTCATTGTGTTTGGTGATGGAAAGAGTTATGCACAAGAGTGGCTGTAATGCTGCTCATCTCTGTGTCTGTTTCGATGAGGGAGCTGCAGAGCAGCCCTGGAGCATGCAGAGCAGGAGGGGAGCATGCAGAGGAGGAGGGGAGCATGGAGAGCAGGAGGGGAGCATGGAGAGCAGGAGGGGAGCATGGAGAGGAGGAGGGGAGCATGGAGAGGAGGAGGGGAGCATGGAGAGCAGGAGGGACATGCAGAGCAAGAGGGGAGCATGCAGAGCAGCCCTGGAGCATGCAGAGCAGGAGGGGAGCATGCAGAGGAGGAGGAGAGCATGCAGAGCAGGAGGGGAGCATGGAGAGCAGGAGGGGAGCATGGAGAGCAGGAGGGGAGCATGGAGAGGAGGAGGGGAGCATGGAGAGGAGGAGGGGAGCATGGAGAGCAGGAGGGGAGCATGGAGAGCAGGAGGGGAGCATGGAGAGGAGGAGGGGAGCATGGAGAGCAGGAGGGACATGCAGAGCAGGAGGGGAGCATGCAGAGCAGCTCTGGAGCATGCAGAGCAGGAGGGGAGCATGCAGAGGAGGAGGAGAGCATGAAGAGCAGGAGGGGAGCATGGAGAGCAGGAGGGGAGCATGGAGAGCAGGAGGGGAGCATGGAGAGGAGGAGGGGAGCATGGAGAGGAGGAGGGGAGCATGGAGAGGAGGAGGGGAGCATGGAGAGCAGGAGGGGAGCATAGAGAGGAGGAGGGGAGCATGGAGAGCAGGAGGGGAGCATGGAGAGGAGGAGGGGAGCATGGAGAGCAGGAGGGGAACATGCAGAGCAGGAGGGGAGCATGGAGAGGAGGAGGGGAGCATGGAGAGGAGGAGGGGAGCATGGAGAGCAGGAGGGGAGCATGGAGAGGAGGAGGGGAGCATGGAGAGGAGGAGGGGAGCATGCAGAGCAGCCCTGGAGCATGCAGAGCAGGAGGGGAGCATGCAGAGCAGCCCTGGAGCATGCAGAGCAGGAGGGGAGCATGCAGAGGAGGAGGAGAGCATGCAGAGCAGGAGGGGAGCATGGAGAGGAGGAGGGGAGCATGGAGAGGAGGAGGGGAGCATGGAGAGGAGGAGGGGAGCATGGAGAGGAGGAGGGGAGCATGGAGAGCAGGAGGGGAGCATGGAGAGGAGGAGGGGAGCATGCAGAGCAGCCCTGGAGCATGCAGAGCAGGAGGGGAGCATGCAGAGGAGGAGGAGAGCATGCAGAGCAGGAGGGGAGCATGGAGAGCAGGAGGGGAGCATGGAGAGGAGGAGGGGAGCATGGAGAGCAGGAGGGGAGCATGGAGAGGAGGAGGGGAGCATGGAGAGCAGGAGGGGAGCATGGAGAGCAGGAGAGGAGCATGGAGAGCAGGAGGGGAGCATGGAGAGGAGGAGGGGAGCATGGAGAGCAGGAGGGGAACATGCAGAGCAGGAGGGGAGCATGGAGAGGAGGAGGGGAGCATGGAGAGGAGGAGGGGAGCATGGAGAGGAGGAGGGGAGCATGGAGAGGAGGAGGGGAGCATGGAGAGCAGGAGGGGAGCATGGAGAGGAGGAGGGGAGCATGCAGAGCAGCCCTGGAGCATGCAGAGCAGGAGGGGAGCATGCAGAGGAGGAGGAGAGCATGCAGAGCAGGAGGGGAGCATGGAGAGCAGGAGGGGAGCATGGAGAGGAGGAGGGGAGCATGGAGAGCAGGAGGGGAGCATGGAGAGGAGGAGGGGAGCATGGAGAGCAGGAGGGGAGCATGGAGAGCAGGAGAGGAGCATGGAGAGCAGGAGGGGAGCATGGAGAGGAGGAGGGGAGCATGGAGAGCAGGAGGGGAACATGCAGAGCAGGAGGGGAGCATGGAGAGGAGGAGGGGAGCATGGCGAGGAGGAGGGGAGCATGGAGAGCAGGAGGGGAGCATGGAGAGCAGGAGGGACATGCAGAGCAGGAGGGGAGCATGCAGAGCAGCCCTGGAGCATGCAGAGCAGGAGGGGAGCATGCAGAGGAGGAGGAGAGCATGCAGAGCAGGAGGGGAGCATGGAGAGGAGGAGGGGAGCATGGAGAGGAGGAGGGGAGCATGGAGAGGAGGAGGGGAGCATGGAGAGGAGGAGGGGAGCATGGAGAGCAGGAGGGGAGCATGGAGAGGAGGAGGGGAGCATGCAGAGCAGCCCTGGAGCATGCAGAGCAGGAGGGGAGCATGGAGAGCAGGAGGGGAGCATGGAGAGCAGGAGGGGAGCATGGAGAGGAGGAGGGGAGCATGGAGAGCAGGAGGGGAGCATGCAGAGCAGGAGGGGAGCATGGAGAGGAGGAGGGGAGCATGGAGAGCAGGAGGGGAGCATGGAGAGCAGGAGGGGAGCATGGAGAGGAGGAGGGGAGCATGGAGAGCAGGAGGGGAGCATGGAGAGCAGGAGGGGAGCATGGAGAGGAGGGGAGCATGGAGAGCAGGAGGGGAGCATGGAGAGCAGGAGGGGAGCATGGAGAGGAGGAGGGGAACATGGAGAGCAGGAGGGGAACATGCAGAGCAGGAGGGGAGCATGGAGAGGAGGAGGGGAGCATGGAGAGCAGGAAGGGAGCATGGAGAGCAGGAGGGGAGCATGGAGAGGAGGGGAGCATGGAGAGGAGGAGGGGAACATGCAGAGCAGGAGGGGAGCATGGAGAGGAGGAGGGGAGCATGGAGAGCAGGAGGGGAGCATGGAGAGCAGGAGGGGAGCATGGAGAGCAGGAGGGGAGCATGGAGAGCAGGAGGGGAGCATGGAGAGCAGGAGGCGAGCATGGAGAGGAGGAGGGGAGCATAAAGAGGAGGAGGGGAGCATGGAGAGCAGGAGGGGAGCATGGAGAGGAGGAGGGGAGCATGGAGAGCAGGAGGGGAGCATGGAGATCAGGAGGGGAGCATGGAGAGCAGGAGGGGAGCATGGAGAGCAGGAGGGGAGCATGAAGAGGAGGAGGGGAGCATGGAGAGGAGGAGGGGAACATGGAGAGCAGGAGGGGAGCATGGAGAGGAGGAGGGGAGCATGGAGAGCAGGAGGGGAGCATGGAGAGGAGGAGGGGAGCATGGAGAGCAGGAGGGGAGCATGGAGAGGAGGAGGGGAGCATGGAGAGCAGGAGGGGAGCATGGAGAGGAGGAGGGGAGCATGGAGATCAGGAGGGGAGCATGGAGATCAGGAGGGGAGCATGGAGATCAGGAGGGGAGCATGGAGAGCAGGAGGGGAGCATGGAGAGCAGGAGGGGAGCATGAAGAGGAGGAGGGGAGCATGGAGAGGAGGAGGGGAACATGGAGAGCAGGAGGGGAGCATGGAGATCAGGAGGGGAGCATGGAGAGCAGGAGGGGAGGGTGGAGAGCAGGAGGGGACATGCAGGGCAGGAGGGGGCATGCAGGCAGGAGGGGACATGCAGGGCAGGAGGGGACATGCAGGGTAGGAGGGGACATGCTGGGTAGGAGAGAACATGGAGAGCAGGAGGGGAGCATGGAGAGCAGGAGGGGAGCATGGAGAGGAGGAGGGGAGCATGGAGAGGAGTAGGGGAGTATGGAGAGCAGGAGGGGAGCATGGAGAGGAGGAGGGGAACATGGAGAGCAGGAGGGGAGCATGGAGATCAGGAGGGGAACATGGAGAGCAGGAGGGGAGCATGGAGATCAGGAGGGGAGCATGGAGAGCAGGAGGGGAGGGTGGAGAGCAGGAGGGGAGGGTGGAGAGCAGGAGGGGACATGCAGGGCAGGAGGGGGCATGCAGGCAGGAGGGGACATGCAGGGCAGGAGGGGACATGCAGGGTAGGAGGGGACATGCTGGGTAGGAGAGAACATGGAGAGCAGGAGGGGGCATGCAGTGCAGGAGGGGACATGCAGGGTAGGAGGGGACATGCAGGGTAGAAGGGGACATGCAGGGTAGGAGGGGACATGCTGGGTAGGAAAGAACATGGAGAGCAGGAGGGGGCATGCAGGGTAGGAGGGGTGTGGAGAGCAGAGAGCATGGAGAGTAGTGGGCAGGATGCACCTAGATTCTAATTCTCCAGTCCACATAACTTGGAGGCTTGGTGAGCACGTCCTGGGGAAGAGGGTGGTCTGCAGGTTCATTTTTGGTGCAATGGCCTCTCAGGCCGCGTGCTGCACTCTGGCGGAAGGGCAGTGGGAGGGGTGTGGAGGACCAAGTCTTGAATACAAGGTACAAATGAGTTGGTAGATCTCCCAGGAGAGGGAGTTTGCTGAGCTCGTACCTGGAGCCTGGATGATTCCTTCGGTTTGTCTGTGGTCACATGAAGTACAGTGAGGGATAAGGCCAGGTGAAGGAGTCAGAATGTCACACTGCTTGTTGTGCAGGCCAGAGGTAAGGAACAAAGCCACTTGTTACTGTGGCCAGGTATGAAACATGAAATTTACTTTTCTGCCTGTTTATGCATGCTGTTCAGTGGCATTGAGGACACTCACATGCTGTGTGGTGGTCATTCCCAGCAACCCCCAGAACTCCTTTATGAACTGAGATGTCTCCCTGAACACCACTTCGTCCCCGGCCCCTAGCACCCCATCCCACCTTCTGTGCTGTGCATTTGAGGACTCCAGGAACCTCATATGAGTGGAGTCACAGCTCGTCTTTGGTGGTGGGCTTGTATCACTCAGCACAGTACCCCAAGGTCACCTCAGGTGGTAGCGTGTGTTGGAACCTCCTTCCTTTCAGGCTGTAGTACACTCTGGTGTGTGGATGGGCCATGCTCCACTTGTCCCCAGGTCCATCATGGTGCTCAGGTTGCTCCCACACATTAGCTCCTCTTGGAGAGTTGCCGTGCGCCTGGCCCACCCTCTCCGCGTCTGCGTGCCTCTGTGGGTGTGTATTCAGAGTGGAATTCTGCACCGATGGCTCACCTGTGCTCACTGTTGGAGGACATCCACACTGTTGAGGAACAAAGGTGTTTGAGTCAGCTTTTTCGCTGCTATGACTAAAAGATCTGACCGGAACAATGTTAGGGGAAAGGTTTATTCAGAGGCTCACCGTGTCAGCGGTCTCAGTCCAGAGACAGCCAGGTCCTTCCTTGGGGCTCTGGGCGAGGCAGGACATCATGGTGGAAGAGTGTGGCAGAGGAAAGCAGCTCACATGAGGGTCAGGAAGCAGAGAGAGGCTCCACTTCTAGATACAAATATACATCCCATAGCCTCACCCCCAGTGAGCCACGTTCTCCAGCCACACCCCACCTGCCTCCGGTTACCACTCAGCTAATCCCCATGAGGGATTAATTCATGACTATGTTAAGGCTATAACCCCATCATTTCTCCTCCAAACATTCTGCATTGTCTCACATGTGAGCTTTGGGGGGACACTCACATCCAAACCATAACAGAAGGTATTCAGCCCTCTGTCCCCAGAGTCTGGCTGCAGGCTGTGGCTGGTGGTTATAAGAATGAGAAGGAGCAGCCGAATTCCAGAAGCTCTGGAAGAGAACTGAGGCTTCAGTGACCACTGGCCTCAGGAGCTTCCAGCCACCCTGGTTTTCCCGTGTGAAGCAGGAATGAGGGCAGGGATCCGGGCTGGCTACGGAGAAGGCCAGGGGCCCACTCTAGGGACAGGAGGGGGTGCGAGTCCAGCACGGACAGGAGCTGCCTTTGAGCCTGCTCACTAAGTGTCAGACCCAGCCTGTCCTGCTTCAGCGGGCCTCACATGGGAGCGTCAGCAGTACCAAGACCCACACCCACGCTGTGCACCTGTGGGTGGCACTGGGGCCTTGCCACCTCTATACCTTCCCTACCTGACTCCTCCCCTGTTTTAGTGGGGAAATGCTTTTCATTCACTCGTGGTTTTTCTGGCTTTAGTAAGTCACAGTTGATAAGTAAAAATCGTGCACACTTGCAGTGCACAAGGAGAAGCTTTTATATCCGTCCATGTGGCAGGGTGGTCCAGGCAAGCCCGTGAACCCCTCAGCTCACGCGGGGTTTTCAACTCTGTGGTGAGAGTTTAAGTTCAGCTCCCAGCAGCTTCCCAGTGTACAGTGCATTGTACAGGAGGTGGCTTCAACTTTCCCCTTCCAACCGAGGTTGTGACCCACACTTTGACCCACATCTGCCCACTGCATCCCTGGCCCCGTCCCCACCCTCTGCTCTCAATTTCTGAGGTCAATGTTCTTAGGTTTCACATGTAAGTCAGCTCCTGGGAGGGACTGTTCTCCTGGGAGGGACCTCTCCATGCCTGGGTTATCTCATTTGTACGATGCCCTCCAGGTTTACTGGTCTTGCCACAAATGCCAGGATTTCATTTATTGTGGCTGAATAACGCTCCATCTTGTGTGTGCCCAGGGTCCCTTGTGCACTCCTCTGGCTGAGCACTGCTCTGTGAGCCTGCAGCATCTGCTTCACACCCTGGTCTCCTTTCCTCTGAGCACAAACACAACCGTGGGGAAGCTGGGCCACCACTCTGTGGTTCTGATGGGCACCAGGGATGGAAACCTGATCTGCAAAGTACAACAGGGAAATTAATTTAAAAGAAAGAATGAAAAGGGGGAAGGATGGAGGAAGAGGGGAGGAGGGAGAGAAGTCAGAGTCCTATTTCTGATGTTGTAACTAATCAGGAGTAAAAACCATGATTCTGTTTTTTTTCCAAATGGTATTTTCCACTTTTCACATCTCTAAGTTGGGAGGGTTAGCCAAGTCTCATGTTCATGGAGCTATAATTCTACTAGGCCAAATTAAAGATATGGTCTTGGTGCTGTGAGAGCAAAGGATCACCATTCCCCAAACATTGCAGGGTGCTGTCAGCATCGTCCAAGCTGGGGCCACAAAGCAAGAGGTGGCACTTGTTTGGGGGCCCATGACAAGCACCAGCCCTTCTCTCAACGGTCCTTGCAGGCTCCAGGGCCAGAGGGGCAGCGACTGCAGGCCCCAGGGTTCTCTCCAGGGCAGCTGCGTTAGCAAAGCCATCTTTTCAGAAAGCAGGACTCTCGCCCCCGCCATATTGCTATCACTTCGTTTTAAGAGCACATGCATTCTCTGAAGCTCATGAAATGTAGGGCAGGAACATAATTTTATCATTAGGAAAATGGCCCTGAAATTTAGGGAAATACAGAAGCTTTCTATAAAATTAATCTAAAGTCAGTGATAAAAGAAACTCATGCTACACCATTCAAAGAGACCACGATGGAGTAGAAAACCCAACTCTACCCAGAAAAGCCACTTCCAGGGAAGACCCTCAGACGTGCTGAGACAGCTTTGCTCTGTGAGTGATCTCTGTCAGATTGGCTCACTGGAGACCATCCTGCAGTTGACCCTGATATCTGGGTATTCAGCCAAACCTCAGAAAACACCTAAAGAAAAGCCCTGTCTATGCTGAGCATGTACCATGCTTCTCCTCGTCACCCCCAAACAGCAGCAGAACCACTGGTACCAGCGGGTGGTACCAGGCGTCTGGGCCAGCTAGACGGCTGGAGTGTGCGGGAGTGCATGGTACCGCTGTGTGAAAAAGCCGTGTGCTTTCTTTCAGGGACTGAGCGTCACGGGTTTCTGCATTCCCAGGGTCCTGGAACCCATCCCCAGAATGTTAATTCCAGCTCTAAGGGACTGGTGGCTTATTTGCATTTATAAAAACATTTATATTGACCCAAATTTTAAATTGGTAAGTTAATTGCAAAGTAAAACGGGAGAAAATTGTCAGGTTGAATAATCAAAGCATATTAAACCACGTTAGGTGTGAGGCCCAACCCCAAGAAAATGGACGCGTAGAGGAGGTCTGTCATTTAAAACAGGAGAGTGTTGGCACAGCGCCTGCAGCCCCAGCACCTCCTCCAGGTGGCACACGCTGCAGAAGTGTCTCTGGAGGGGCACCCTGTGACTCCTCGGAGGCCTTCAAGTGGGAAGAGGCCCACAGCAATGGGGGCTCCTACTTTATTTAGCAAGAATTCCCCTTTAGATATTCAGTGGTCTTTGACAAATGGCCCTGGTCTTTATACTTACATTGACTTAGTGACTTCTGGGCATCCAGACTTACCTCAAGACAAATTTCTGCTGACCTCTTGCCCAAAGGGCAGGACTCCCTGCTCCTCCACTGTGCATTCTGCATTTCCTCCTCCTCCCCTCACCCTCCCTTCCTCAAAACCGCTTCTTTGCCCGGTGCCCTCCCTGCACTGCCAGCGGGGCCCTTGCCCCTGGCATGATGTGAAACATGTCGCAATTCCATGCTGTGGAAGAGGACGAGGCACTGATGAGCAGGGACAGATGCTCCATGCCTGGGGATCAAGGGAACTTAACAATGCCACTTCAAAACCTTATTTCTATGCAAATCATGTCCCTGAGCATGGTGCTAGAAACACGGAACCGTTTGTAAGTGAAAGCTGGCTAGTTCTACCAGAACAAGGGTACAGACGCTCTGTAGCAGCTGCTGTAATCAACTCTGAGTTACACTGACCTCTCCACATCATGGCAGACCGGCTCCAGGAGTCCCTGCAATGCCCCAATCCTTGGAAGCTCAAGTCCCTTATATAAAGGGGCACAGTATTTACATACTACCTATGTCTGTCCTAAATCATCCCTAGGTAACTTATAAACCTAATACAATGCAAGTGCTATGAAAATTTATTTCTGTGCAAACAAATTAAAATCAGTTTTAAAGTTATGCATATGTAATACTTGAGAAAATAAGGGTATTAGGGTTTTCCATGTAAATTTCTGGAATGCATTCTGTAACTGTTGCTCCTAAATATTTCTTTTCACCTTCCACAACCTCCAAGACTAGTTGTGCCCAGTGACTCTTGGTACCTTCACGGACGGCTTCCCCGTGGCGATTCAGGGCTCAGGTGTGGAGGGCTCCCCCTCAGCCTGCAGCCCCTGGCCTTAGTGGGCCCATGAGGCGGGGCTTGGGGGTGAGAAGGAAAAGAGATGCGTAGCTGTGTAGTCCACAGGGAGACGAGCAATTAGAGGTGCTGACCACAGTCTCTAAAATCATAGCCAGAGATCAACCCGGTGCAGGCCGAGGTCGCAGTGGGGGGTGTGGACGAGATTTCCATGTTGCCCTCGGACAGTGAAGAGTGAACTTGAGAAAACACAGGCCTGTTTAGGAGCCCGAAACTGGTCCACTCAGCAGCCCTTGGAGGAGAGAAATGATTAGCTGCCATCGGGGCACTCCCAGTGGCATAGCACCTGGCCAGGAGCAGGGCGCCTGAGCTCTCCTTTTGCCCTTAGACTGGCGGGCGGGCGTGTGCTGTGCTTGACCTGCAGGAGCGCAGCCTGACGCCGCTCCCCCTGGGGCTCTGCAAACAACAGACTCCTGCGTGACTCCAGCAGAATCCCTCAGCCTCTGGGAAGAGCTGCTGGACAGGACAGCAGAGAGCTCCCAGTGGGACAGGAACCTCATGACATGGGGATTGGGCATTCCTGCAGCTGTCTGAGTTGAGGTCGGACCTGGAAGGGCAGGAGGAGGGTGCTTCCTGGGCAGGCTCAGCCTCCAGCCTCAGCTCAGCTTGGGAACCGGCTCTCCACACTTGGAGGCTCTGTGTCCAGCAGCACCGGCCTCCACACAGTGGACAGAGAGCCTCCCCAACACAGGTGGTGACAACCAGAAATGTCTCCAAACACGGCCAGCATCCTCGGGGGCTAAGACTGCCCTCGGGTAGTGAGGGTCCTCGTCCCTTCTCCTGCCCCAGAACTGCTCTAAAATCCTGGCTGTGAAAGGCAGCAGAAGAGCCTGAGCCAACTCACAGCTTTCCACCTCAAACAGCAGTCCAGGTCAAACAGCTGTCCACATCCAACAGCTGTCCACATCCAACAGCTGTCCACATCCAACAGCTGTCCACATCCAACAGCTGTCCATGTCAAACAGCTGTCCACATCCAACAGCTGTCCATGTCAAACAGCTGTCCACATCCAACAGCTGTCCACCTCAAACAGCAGTCCACGTCAAACAGCTGTCCACATCCAACAGCTGTCCACCTCAAACAGCAGTCCACGTCAAACAGCTGTCCACGTCAAACAGCTGTCCACATCCAACAGCTGTCCACCTCAAACAGCTGTCCACATCCAACAGCTGTCCACCTCAAACAGTAGTCCACGTCAAACAGCTGTCCACATCAAACAGCTGTCCACATCCAACAGCTGTCCACGTCAAACAGCAGTCCACGTCAAACAGCAGTCCACGTCAAACAGATGTCCACGTCAAACAGCAGTCCACATCCAACAGCAGTCCACATCCAACAGCTGTCCACGTCAAACAGATGTCCACGTCAAATAGCAGTCCACATCCAACAGCAGTCCACATCCAACAGCTGTCCACATCCAACAGCAGTCCATGTCAAACAGCTATCCATGTCAAACAGTAGTGCACATCAAACAGCTGTCCACGTCAAACAGCTGTCCACCTCAAACAGCAGTCCACGTCAAACAGCTGTCCACGTCAAACAGCTGTCCACATCCAACAGCAGTCCATGTCAAACAGCTATCCATGTCAAACAGTAGTGCACATCAAACAGCTGTCCACGTCAAACAGCTGTCCACCTCAAACAGCAGTCCATGTCAAACAGCTGTCCACGTCAAACAGCTGTCCACATCCAACAGCTGTCCACCTCAAACAGCTGTCCACATCCAACAGCTGTCCACCTCAAACAGCAGTCCACGTCAAACAGCTGTCCACGTCAAACAGCTGTCCACATCCAACAGCTGTCCACGTCAAACAGCAGTCCACGTCAAACAGATGTCCACGTCAAATAGCAGTCCACATCCAACAGCAGTCCACATCCAACAGCTGTCCACATCCAACAGCAGTCCATGTCAAACAGTAGTGCACGTCAAACAGTAGTGCACATCAAACAGCTGTCCACATCCAACAGCTGTCCACATCCAACAGCTGTCCACATCCAACAGCAGTCCACATCCAACAGCAGTCCACGTCCAACAGCTGTCCACATCAAACAGCAGTCCACATCCAACAGCTGTCCACATCCAACAGCTGTCCACATCAAACAGCTGTCCACGTCAAACAGCAGTCCACATCCAACAGCAGTCCACATCCAACAGTAGTCCACATCCAACAACAGTCCACATCCAACAGCTGTCCATGTCAAATAGCTGTCCACGTCAAATAGCTGTCCACGTCCAACAGCAGTCCACATCCAACAGCAGTCCACATCCAACAGCTGTCCACGTCAAACAGCTATCCACATGCAACAGCAGTCCACATCCAATAGCAGTCCACATCCAACAGCTGTCCACGTCAAACAGCTATCCACATCCAACAGCAGTCCACATCCAATAGCAGTCCACATCCAACAGCTGTCCACGTCCAACAGCAGTCCACATCCAACAGCTGTCCACGTCCAACAGCTGTCCACGTCAAGCAGCTGTCCACGTCCAACAGCTGTCCACGTCAACTGTGATATTTGGGAAAAATACTAAAAACAAATCATCAAAGTGCTGCCCAAAGGTAGCTGTGGGGAAGGAGGAGGAACAGGATGGTTGGGGGCCCAGCTCGTCCTGTGAGCTCAGGGCATGCTGGACTGGGGACATGGGGGACACCATGTGCAGTTGGGATGGGCCACCTTGCTGGGCAGCACCCAGGTCAGCAGATGTGTCGCTTGCCAGTGGGCAGAAGACACGGACACTGTGAGCAGTGTCCCTGTGGCCAGCACAGCCCCTCCAGGGGCCTATGCTGGGCACCCCAGGCAGAGCCAGGTCCTGCATGCAGCTCCTGCCTGCACCACCCCCACCTTCTCACACATGTCTGTGATGGTCTGCAGCCCACCTGGCCAGGTGACAGAAAGGGGCACAGACATCTGCAGTGTGTCCTTGGGCCAACTCAGCTCCCAGAGCTAAGGAGTCCAAGTCCCTCCCTATGCCCCACGTCTGCTGCCACAGAGAGGCGTCCATCTCAGAAGGAGCAAGAGAGCCACACAGGTTTGTCACACGCCTCGTTAAAGGCCACTTCACATTTCCAAACTGACCCTCCTGAAATGACCCTTTACTGCAATCGCAACTCACACCGACAGCTTCTGCAGTAAATGGTTTCTGCACTGGGCGCGTGATCTAGGGCAGAAATGATGAAGGAAGAGAGGGAGGTGAAGAGTTCCCTTCAGTAAAGAGGCACAGCTGATTCATTCGCCTTCCCTAACTCGGGGCCTTTGTTTAATTTCACTTTTTTCAGATTTTTTTTCTATGTGACCTAGAATGCTCATTTTTGAACCATGGGCTGAGACTCATTAATGGACAATGAGTCCAAGTTACAGGGTCGCTACCGGCAATTTCAACAATGGAAACAGCAGTAACAAAGTACAGAAAACCCCCAGAGTGGGTGTCCAGTGAGACGTCTGCTGCTGGGCGTCCTGTGCCGGGATCTGAGGTGAGCAGGACGAGATCTAAATGTCTGCAAGCCACAGGCAGAGCCAGGCCCTGGGGAAGTCATCTGCAGGCAGCCGGGCAGGAGCACTGCCCTGGGCCAGGACTCGATCCCTGCCCACCCTGCTCCTCACAGTCTTTGTTCAGAAAGCTGGAGGCTGTGGAGAGACAGACCACTTCCTGTCTCAGGGTGAAGGTGATGAGTCTGAATCCCCGAGATTAGGACAAGACACAGCTCACAGGAGCCTGCTGAGTGCTGACCCTGTCATTTCTACTGTGCTCTGGCCAAGCCACCTGGTCTGTCCAGCGTGGTGTAAAGTGCATCTCAGAGGTGCAGGAGGATACAGAACACAGCTGAGGGAGGGTGGCTGGAGGCCCCCACGGACATTGTCACTTACTGCCACCTCAAAGCATGGTCTCCTTGGTGACAGAGTCCACTTCAAACTGCAAAGACTGGCAGCCCAACTCAAGATTAGTTTTGGATTCTGAAGATTTTCTGTGACGGGATTTGCTTCATCAACCACATGTCATTAGCAGGCTTCTATGCAAATGGGTGTTCAAAAAGAATGTGAACTCGTGTGCAGAGCCGTGTCATTCAGATGTCCACCAGGCCAGTTGGAAAAGTGCGTGTTGTGTCCCTGGAAATGTACGAGGATGAGTGCTGGGAGGTGTCCCTGGTGAGGAGGGTGCTGGCTCATGTCCTGGGAGGTAGCACTGGAAGGCAGGTCCTGGCTGATAGACTGGAGGTGTCCTGGAGAACAGGTCCTGGTTGATAGACTGGTAGGTGTCCCTCTAGTGGAGGGTCCTGGCTGATGTCCTGGGAGGTGTCCTAGGAGGGCAGGTCCTGGCTGATGTCCTGGGAGGCAGGTCCAGGCTGATAGACTGGAGGTGTCCTGGAGAACAGGTCCTGGTTGATAGACTGGTAGGTGTCCCTCTAGTGGAGGGTCCTGGTTGATGTAGTGGGCAGTGTCTGCAGAGCAGGGTCCTGGCCCCTCTGAGCACTTTGAATCCTTGCATTTCGTCCACAGGCCTGTGGGACAGAAGTCTCCATCCTCAGGACATGGGGCCAGGGATTAAGTGAGAGATTCAGGGATCTGCCCAAGGTCACTAACATAGGAGAGGCCATTCCGGGTCTGAGGTAAGCCAGGCTTGGCAGGGTCTTTCATACACTCTGCTCCCTCAAGGAAACTCAAGTCTTCCCTCTCTGGGTCTGGCACGTCCGACTTGTAGACTGTGCAGATGCATGGTGACATCTGATGTCAGCTAGGTGTTGTACAACTACAAGGAGCTGCGTTTGGGACACAGAATGACGTGCCTGCTTCACTGGCTGGGTCAATTGGGCTCCCCTGGTGAGCGGAGTCAGCCTGCTCCGTGAGACTCTATGGGATGTTGCGCGTTCTCAGCCAGCGCTGATCCCCCCAACCATCCATCAATACAGACACCACTTCACAGAAGCTAGGCTGAAACGGGACTTTCCTCCGTGGCTGGCCCTCCCAGGAATGCAGGCCTGTGGTCCATGACCGTCAGCATGTCACATGAGGGAAGACAAACCCCAAATCTGTTTAGGAGTGGAGAGAAGAAACACATGTTCCAAGTTTTATCAAAGCATGACTAGAGCGTTCCTATTTTCTGTAAACTTTAACTCTGCCAAATCCTAAATTTGATAAGACAAACACTGGCTATACTCAGTGTGAGTTAAGTATTTAACAGTCTATAGAATCCCCCAGGGGCCAGTGCCCTTGGACTGGCTCAGTGTCAGCCCACAGGGACAGGCAGAGGCTGAGGTCCCCTCAGACCCTGATCCACCTCTGGGGGTACTGCTGGTGGAGACAACCCCATCAGCACCCAGTTGCTGCAGCTGTAGGAAACGGTGCTCCGAGCAAACCAGTAGCAGAAGATAGGGGCTTCTCCAGCACATACCCAGGAGGAGCACGTCCTGGGAACCTAGAATCCAAGGACTTGTCACACCTACCTTGACACTCAACCGGAGCCATTTATTTAGCACAATTTCATCAGCAGCGAATATCAAAGTTCAGGTGAACTGTGGCTCAGTGACCGAGGATGAGGGGCGGAGGTGCAGCAGGAGTGCCAGGTCCACTCCCTGGGACCCAGTGCTCCCCACCCTGAAGCCCTGCAGGGAGCATGCAGCGAGCCCCGCAGCTGTACCATGCAGCTGGCACCCAGCTTGCTGCAGCCCAGCAGGCCCAAAACTCTGCACCGAGGCTGTTACCTAAACCCAGGCAGCAGGCGAGGACCTGCCAGGCCGTTCTGCCGAGGGTGCCAAAGCCCCACCGCCTGCAGCTACAGGGCCCGCGACCATTGCTGTGTGCAGGCGGTGGGGGCCCTGAGCTCTGCTAGACCCTGGGGTGAACCAGACAGACTGCTCGATCGTGTCTAGCGTGTTCTGAGAAGTCTCCGTCCACGTTCCAACGTGTCCTCCCAGGGACCCAGCCTTCAGGCCCCTTGCCACTTCCCGTCCTGGCTGCTCTCTCCTTGGGCTCTTTGGGGTGAGCAGGGGTGAGCCTCCCCGGCGAGTGGCTCAGCTAGCACTCTCGCTCTCCCCCTCATGCAGAGAGGCTGTCACAGTGACGGAGGGGGCTCGTTTGCCCAGCCTTGGACGTGGCGAGCCTGTTGGGGCAGCCCCCGCAGTTCTGAGTTCTGCTTCCAGCGCTCGACGGCCTCCTTCATGCCACAGCTCTGTGACTGTGAAAGCAAACGCATGCTAAGGTGGGAGCCTGGAATCCAGACCCGGATCCTGGAGAGTCGCTGGGGTGTTATTTGACATGGGTTTCAGTGGGCGGCTTTTGATTGTAGTTGGACTTTTCAGAATGGCTGAGGTGGACAGCTGATGGCTGGGTAGCTTCAGGCCGTTCCACGCTGTTTCCAAACAGGACAGGCAGCTGTTGTTAGTAATCAGCACGTCCTGCAACCCACTGCTGACAGGGAAGGCAGGCAGGTGGGCCCAAAGCCCCCGGCCTCCAGGAGGGGACCTGCTGCAGGTGAGCAGAAGTGGCCTCTGAAAGACCTGGGGCTCCCGGACTCAGATCCCACTGAGCCAGTGTCTGTTCAGACAGTCGCATGAGCCCCCGAGACCCCAGGCCGGGCATAGAGCTCCTGGGCCACATTCTCTTCGTCTCTGAGAGGCTCCTGCTAGTGCGTCAGGGTCTGGGCAGTTTTACAACGTCCTTTCCTCCCTTCACCAGTGCTACCCAGTCTCTCCAGCACCCACCCGCCTGGCCTCACCGCCCAGCTCAGAGCACTGCCTAGCTTGACAGGGCCTGGAAGGAGGGACAGGGCCAGAGGTCTGACCTGACCCAGGCCAAGCCTCAGCCCCAGGGTGCTGTGCCTGCAGAAGGCCACCTGCCCCTCGTCCAGGCTGGAGCAGGGCCGTGGCCGGTGGCTGCTGTGTCCCAGGACCTCCACAGGGTGCACTGACCGGGGCTGTTCACATTTCCTGAGAGGGGGAAAGAAGGGGAATCCACAAGCAGCCCTGGTGCTGGAGTTCAAACCCTAGCCCCCGACACCTGGGAGCCGGGGGAGTGCGAAGCCCTGCTCGGAGCATCCTGCCGAGCGGTCTGCGCAGCCTCCGGAGGTCAGCAGTGTGAGCCACACACCAGCAGGGAGCCCCTGCCTGGCACAGCCTCTCTCTGCGGGGAAGGACCCTCCTGCACGGGCCTTGCCCTCTGAAGGTCCGCTCCCTTCCCAGGCGCCCACCTCCTGCTGACAGAAAAGGCCTCTGGTCTGCAGAGTGCAGCCTCCTGGGCCCTGGGGCACCGCAGCCCTCAGCCCTCTCAAACCTGCAGCCCCCACCACTGGGTCCATGCACCTTCTTCCACCTGGAGACCTGCTCCTCCTGGGAGTCGCATGTGGGGTGCCAAGCCGGGGAGCAGGCAGGAGGGAGGGTGCCCCCCACCCCCGTGAAGCTAACACCGTACAGTGGCTTTGGAAGCACTCCGCTAGACTCCCAGCCCAGGGGTCCCCAGCGCAGTTCTACCCCGAGGCAGGACCCTGGGGAGGCAGAGCCCGGGCCCCGCCCACACCTGCAGCCAGGGCTCTGAGCTGGGAATGAGGGTGCTGCTGACTCCCTGGACCCTGGGCCCCCGCCACAGCAGGGGCTTGGCCACCCCCCCTGCCCTGCCCTGGGCCATGTGGAGCTCTGCTGGCACCGGGTTCTCCTCACAGGCACAGAGCTGGGGAGCAGGTACTGGTTGTGTGCTCTCTGAGTAATGGGGGCTCTGCATCCTCGGGGTGAGGAGGGCAGGGGAGAGCCCAGAGGGTGGGGTGTGGGGGGAGGAGGGGCACAGGCGCCGGGGGAGGTGGGCTTGGTGTGACATGGTCCCACCGCAGGAAGGTCCCGGAATCCAAGCTGGGGTGTGAGGGCTCATGCTCTGGCCAGTGCCCGTGTGGCAAGCATTAAAAATAACAGCAGCTGAGCTGGTTCAACAGGAAGCGTCTGGCAGATATTTGCTCTTGAGCAGACACTGTAGACTTCCCATGCTGCTGCTCAGCGTAAGACCTCAGGAGGGTTGTGACAACTCCGCCATCAGGGTGCACAGGGGTGTCCTCGGGGGCTCGCCCGCAGAGGGCCTCTTCACTGTGAGCACCAGCAGCAGAGTGGGGTCCTCGGGAGCCCAGCAGGCCAAGTCCCAGGGTCAGGGACGTTCCGTTTCCAGACAGGATTCAGCGGATGCAAAACTCTATACTCTGTTTTTTCTAAATGTTTTATTTTGACTTTTTTCTTTTCTATGAGTTCTTTCTAGATGTGACAGTCGAGTGTATCTCGACATGTTATGCATACGTGGGGTAGTGGGGTATGACTTATTCCAGCTAGCATCCCATTCCTGTGGCTGGACGTGATGGGGGTTACACTGCCATTCACAGAGGAGCATAGGAAGCTACATCCGACTCACTCCACTGTCTTTCCCACTCCTGTCCACTCCCTTCCCTTCATTTCCCTTGTCTAATCCAATGAACTTCTACTCTTCCCTCCTGCACCCCACTTATTGTGAGTCAGCATCCACATATCAGAGAGAACATTTGACCTTTGATTTGGGGGGACTGGCTTATTTCACTTAGTATGATGTTCTCCAGTTCCATCCATTTACCAGAGAAATGCCAAAATTTCATTCTTCTTTATGGCTGAGTAATACTCCACTGTGTGCGCGCACGTGTGTGTGTGTGTGTGTGTGTGTGTGTGTGTGCATCACATTTTCTTTATTCATTTATCTGTTTAAGGTTACCTAGGTTGGTTCCAAAGCTTAGCTATAGTGAATTGAGCTGCTATAAACATTGATGTGGCTGTGTCACTGTAGTGTGCTGATTTTAAGTCCTTTGGGTATAAACCAAGGAATGAAATAACCAAATGGTGGTTCCATTCCAAGTTTTTTGAGGAATCTCCACACTGCTTTCCAGAGTGTTGGCACAAATTTGCAGTCCCACCAGCAGTGTGAATGTACGCTTCCCCCCACATCCTCACCATCATTTATTGTTACTTGCATTCTCGATCATTGCCATTCTGACTGGAGTGAGATGAAATCTCAGTGTAGTTTTAATTTGCATTTCTCTAATTGCTAGAGATGATTGACATTTTTCATATATTTTTTGACCATTCATATTTCTTCGTGAAGTACCTGTTCAGTTCCTTTCCTCTGCCCACTTGTTGATTGGGTTATTTGTGATTAAGTTTTTCTCTGTGTGTTAAGTTTTTCTGAGTTCTTTATATATCCTGGAGATTAGTGCTCTGGTGCGCAGTTGACAAGGATTTCCTCCCATTCTGTGGGCTCTCTCTCCATGTTCTTTGTTTCCTTGGTGTGAAGAAGCTTTTCAGTTTGATTCCATCCCATTTATTGATTCTTGATTTTACTTCTTGCTTTAGGGGATCTTGTTAAGGAAGTTAGTTCCTAAGCTGACTTGGCTAAGAATTGGGCCTACAGTTTCTTCTGTTAGGCGGAGGGTCTCTGGCCTAATTCCTAGGTCCTTGATCCACATTGAGTTGAGTTTTGTGCAGGGTGAGAGATGGGGGTCAGTTTCGTTCTGCTGCACGAGGATTTCCAGTTCTCCAGACCATTTGTGGAGAGACCGTCTTTTCTCTAGGATGAGCTAACTGTGTTGATGTGGGTCTGCTCTGTGTCGTCTACTCTGTAACCTTGCCTTTCATGTCTCTTTTGGTGCCTGTACCATGCCATTTTCATCACTATGGCTCTGTAGTACGGTTTAAGACCTGGTACTGTGATGCCTCCTGCTTCCTTTTTCTCACTGAGGATTGCTTTGGCTATTCTGGCCTCTTATTTTTCCAAATGAATTTCATGATTGCTCTTTCTAGTTGTATGAAGTACGTCATCAGAATAAAAACTCCATTCTTAGCATGCTCACCTAGAACATTTATTCCAAATTTCTGGGTTTAATAAATGTTGAAAACCCACAAAACCCTCAGGTCATGCTATCCTCTTCCCTTGGTGTGCTAGAGTCCAGGTCTTGCTCACCTGTGATGCTGACACACCCAAGTCCTCCATCCCCCAAACACGGGCCCTGGCCAAGCGTGACTGTCTCTGGAGGCTCCCGCGGGCGGGTTCCACAGCCACAGACAGTGCGCTTTTCTTATTGTATTATTTTCTAGGATAAATTTCCAGGTGAAATCCTTTGGAAGACATAACTAGACTTCTGTTAGATATGACTCATCTTATTCCTGTAGCTTTTATGGTTTAACAGGGTAAGTTTTTTCATATATTTGCAATTTTTATTTCATGTCCAAGAAATCACTTCTGTTCTACCTGCCAATTTTTTCAAAGGAGTTGAGTTTCTCATTTCCATGAATCTTTGTGTCTAAGACCTTCACACTCTGGGTACACCTTTCCCTTTTTGTGTGTAATACCCTCTCAGAGGAAAACCACTCTTTGTGAAGTTGCACTTTATGGCCAGCTTTTTTTTTTTTTTTTAGTTTTACTGATTTTATTTTTTTTTTAAATACAGGACAGTGGAATGCATTACAATTCTTATTACACATATAGAGTACAATTTTTCGTATCTTTGTATATAGAGTATGCTCACACCAATTCATGCCATTATTCATGTACTTCATTTTTTTGGCATTACAATTCTTAGAACACATGGATACCACAATTTTTCATATCTCGGTTTATATATAAAGTATGCTGGCCAGCTCTTGAGCCTGGCTGGGCAGCTACCTGGACTTCATGTTTCCCGCTGCGCTGGCTGCGGGGACTGAGCCTGCAGGGCCTTGCCCCACGCCACGCCCACCCTCTTTCTCTGCTCTATGAAACACAGTGTACCCTGCGTTCTGGTTTGCAGTCCTGAGGAAGCCCTTTCTGAGCATGTCAGTGGAGACACACAACAACCTCAGATCAGTCTCCAGTCCCACCTGGAGCAGCCCTTGCTTCAGAGCTCCTCTGTGGTGCTGGACCCCACCGACCTGGCCAAAAGCTCCAAACTTTGTTACCGCTTCTGAGATTTTGCCTGACCTATTTCCCAGAAGGTCCCCTAGTTTCTCAAAACCCTCAAGTAACAAGAGATTTGTAGTTTACTGCATGACCCTGTGGCACATCCTAATTTTTAATGTGTCTGTTGATTCAGAGAAACGTGTGAGGTATTTTTTTACTCTGGGTTAGGTGGTGGAAAAGGTGGCTGGCTGATGAAAATACCTGGGCTCAGACTCCACTGGGTGGTGTGGACGAGGTGCAGTCTCCTTCGAATGTCTTAGAACACGTTCAAGGAGTCTGACTCCCAAGTAGGTCTCTCGGGGGGGGGGGACAGCGATCACGGGCGAGGCGCAGGGCACCGTGGGGGGCCGCCCTCTGTGGTGGAGCCCTGCGCCTTCACATGGCCCAGGGCTCACACGGGTGCCCTCTCCACACCCTCCACCCCAGTCACCTCCAGGAAGGTCATTCTGACCTACAACTCCCCAGTGAGATATCCCCCTGAAAGACGTGTCTCTGTTCAAACATTCTGTTAGTCACTGGTGAAAAGAGTTGAACTCTGTGCACAAGGCCACACCAGGGCCTGGTTTGTCTCTGGCTTTGGCGAGGGAAGCCGCTGCTGCTGGAGTTTCGCTGTGCACCTGTGGACAGTCAGGGACTGTCTGGCTGCTTTCAGGGGACGGCAGGAGAATGTCTAAAGTCAGCTCAGCTTGCTTAGAGCTTTCAAGTTCACAAAGAAAGAAAGCCATCAACGCCTCCTAAACGCCCCTGTGAGTTCCATCTCCAAGTCATATTTGCTTATGAAACCATTCTCAAAAGTGGACTCCCTCCAGCCAGCGTCCCCTGTGGCTGGATTCTGGTGAACACACTGGGAATCATGGCCGGCACTCTTGTCAAGGCACAAACATAAGATAATCAAAAACTACATAAAAAGAGATTAGCTTAAATTAAGGAGACTCCATTTGTAACAAAGGGAATTCAAGTAGAAAAGCATTTGGAAAGCAATTGTAATTTGGTGAAGCCAAAGTTGCATTTCACAAAGTCAATTTTCTAGTGCAAAGGGTAAGTTAAGACCTTTTGGCCTCAGAATAATGGGATTAGGTTTACAACCAATAGCAATTTTCATGTGCTTTCGAAGCCATTGTTTGTGAATGCTGCAATACAGATCCGCATAAAAGCTATTTATTGAGCCCATAAATAGATGTCATTTGTTAATTAAGTGCAATTAATTTGCAAATGCACTCACAGTACTGCTTAACTGAAAATAAAATAAAATTCTGAGACAGCAGAAGAGTCGAACACCTGAGTTCAGAATCTTGCACTGCACGTCCTATTTTTACTGTACTGCTAAAAGGCGTCTGTGTGCGACTCTCCTTTTAAATTACAGTTTTGGTGTACATGCAATCAGTACAGAATTTCTTTTAAAAAAGCAGTTTGTGTCTATTGCAAATTATTGGTCTTGGTATTGAACCTGCTGGTCAAGGAACCAAGATAAACTGCTAGAATGAGGGTGTGTGTGTGTGTGTGTGTGTGTGTGTGTGTGCGTGTGCGCTCGCACATGCATGTCTGCGGAGGCCACCCCTTCACCAGGGACAGATTTCCCCCACTCTGAGACACGGGGGCTCCCCTGAAGGGTGCGGTGGACAACTATACTGGAACACAGAGCCTCGCCTTGCCTTACACAGGGTGGACGGACACCCATGCCCGTGACAGGACTGGACACTGAGGTCCTCCCATGTGGCCCCTCCCTCCTGGGCGCCTCCACTTTCCTCTGAAGAGACCCTGGGAGGGGCCCGCTGAGGTGGATGTCCACACCGCATCAGGAGTGCACTGGGAGGAGCACGCAGGGGTGCTGAAGCCTGCGGTCACTCCTGCGGTCCACACCTGCTACAGCTGGACTTGGGATTGATGGGCCCATCAACAGAGTTGAGTGACAGAGGCTCAGGTTCCTGTCGGAGACCCCCATGTGGAGAGGACAGTGATCCTCTGACCAGTCCTGGAGCCCTGCCCTGTTCCCGGGGACTGCTGACTTTGGCCATGTCCTTCACCTCTGAACTCATTTACTTATTTGGGAAATGTCACAGGGAGGATGTCCCCAAAAGGAGAGTCTTCAGTGTCCAGTCACAGAGTGTCCAGTGTAACCCAGAGAACATTCTGTATGGATGTGCTGGACACCTTAGGGTCTGACCACTCACCACCGTCCCTCAGCTGGGCACAGCTGGTGCTGTGACACCACTGCCTGGATCCAAGCAGAGCTCTTCCTGGTGCTCAGCAGCTGAAGTGTCCAGCAGGGCTCTGCCCCATGGCTCGGACGTTGCCTGGTCAACAGAAAGAAATACACCTGTGCTTTATTCAAACAGCTTTGTACTTTTAGCCCTTACTCTCTAGGTCCTGGGTCCATTCTGAGTTAAATCCTGCAGATAGCAAGAGACAGGGCATTTAAATGTGTTCCTTCACACGTGCAGATCCTGCGCTCCCGACAGAATCAGTAGAAGGACACCACTCTCTCTGTGGAGCCTCACTGCAGAGGGCCCCTGGGCCCTCCCTTGGCTCTGGTGTGTACCCTGCGGCCAGAGCCCCACTCGGTGACCTGTGCAGTAAGCTGGGGATCCAGAAACGAGCCCTCAACTCTCCTTCTTGGGGCTCCTTGTATTTCCATAGGAACTGAGGATTGGCTTTTCCACTTCTACGAAAAATCTAGACGGAATTTTTAAAGGAATGGCACTGAATATTCCGTAGGTTGCTTTGGAAAATACTCTCATCTTGACATTATTAAGTCTTTCAATCCATGTACATGGGACATCTTTCCTTTTGGGGGGTCTTAATTTCTTTTAATAATGTTTTTAGTTTGCAATATACCACCTCCTTGGGTAAATGTGATCCTAGGTGTCTTATTTATTTAGATGTTATTATAGGTAAAATTGTTGTCTTAATTTCCTTTTTGGATTATTCATTGCTAATGTATAGAAGCACAACTGATATTTATTTTTTTGATCTTGTACATGAACTTTGCTGAATTTTTTATCATATATAGTGGTAGCTTTCTTGGGGATTCTTTGGGAATTTCTATACATAAGATCTTCTGTGAACAGAGATAGCTCTACTTCTCCCTAACAGGTTGCTTTCTTTTCTTGTCTAATTGCTCTGGCTAGAAACACTCTACTACCATGTTGAGTGGAAGTGGTAAGAGTCAATGTCCCGACCTCTCCCATTCTCAGGGGAGAGTTTTCAGTCTTTCACTATTGAGAATGGTGTTAGCTGTAGGTTTTCATAAATACCCATTACTGTGCTGAGGAAGCACCCTGCTGTTCCTGGTTTTCACCGATTTTATCACACAAGGATGACATATTTTGTCAAATGTCTTTTTCTGTGCCAATTGAAATGGTGACATGTTCTGTTAGTAGGATGTATTGCATTGATTGATCTTCCTATTTTAAACCACCTGTGCACTCCTGCAATTAGCCACAGCATATAATTACTTTAATATGATGCTCAACCGGGTTTTTGAGTGTTTCCTTGAGGATTTTTACATCTAGGCTCATAAAGGAGGAGTGTGTAGTTCTCTTTCCTTGTGCTCTGGCTTTGATATCAGAGTTAATTTTGACCCTGATACAATTATAGGAATGGCACTGAATATTCTGTAGGTTGCTTTGGATTAGGATTGAAAGGGTCCCTCCTCTTCTGTTTTTGGAAGAGTGTGAGGATTGATATTAATCTTCTATAGATGTGGGTAGAATTCACCCACAAGGCCTCCTCATCCTGGACTTTTCTTTGCTGAGAGACCTTTATTCAGTATCTTTGATTTTTGCTCTGTTGAGATTTTCTATTTGTACTTGAAGTAATCTGTGTGTTTGTGTGAATTTGTCCATTCTATCTAGTTTATCTAATTTGTTGCCATACACCAGTGCATAGTATTCTCTTATAATTCCTTTTGTTAGTTTGAAGTCATTAAGTTTTTTTTCTTTCTGATTTTGAGAATTCGGGTCTTTTTAGTCAAGCTGAAGGTCTTTCTGTTCTGTTGATTGTTTTAGAGAATCTAGTTTGCGTTTTGCTGTTTCCCTCCACTGTTCCTTTATTACTAATCTTTATGATTTCTTTCCTTCTGCTAGCTTCAGGCTTGATTTTCTTTTTCTACCCATATGAACTTTAACATTAGCTTTTTAATTTCTACAAAGTAGTCAGATGGGATTTGATAGTGATTGTGTAGAATCTGAATCAATCTTGGAAATTTTTCATCTTAAACAGGAAATCTGGCATCCTTGAATTTGCAGTATCCTTCCATTTATCTAGACTTACAAATTTCTTCCAGCAATGTTTATATCAGAAATCGGATTTTGTACTTTTGTGTTAAATATTTACAGAAGTTTTTGTTTTGTTTTGGTCTTGGGGATTGAACCCAGAGCCACTTAACCACTGAGCCACATCCTCAGCCCTTTTCATGATTTTTTTATTTAGAGACAGGGTCTCACTAAGTTGCTTAGGGCCTGGCTAAGTTGCTGAGGCTGGCTTTGAACTTGTGTTCCTCCTTCCTCAGCCTCCAGAGCCTCTGGGAAGCAGCTTCATTAGCAGGGCTTCGGGCGGGTTCTGGTATGTGGAGGTGGCACTGGTCACCTGCACAGGTAAACGCAGGCCAGTACAGCGCAGCTGTCGCCACCACCTTTCCTGGCCTCATGGGGGGTGGGGGCTGCAGCACCCCAGGAGTCCTAAGAGAAGTCCACTGAGCAGGTGTCATCTGGGGGACAGGGGAAGGGACAAGAGCATGGGCGGGGACAAGGATGGCAGAGAAACAAGGGTCGGGGTGTTTCCAGTGCCAGTGGGGCCACCTGATAAGTCTCCACAGTCCAGGTGAAGGCCTGATGGTAAGTTTAGCCAGCAGGGGGGGGATGGGGGGATGGGGGCATGGGGGGATGGGGGGGATCACCCCACCACCCCTTCAACCTCAGCTCCCCAGCTGCTGCGTGTTGGGGGTGTGCACTTGAGGGCCGTGTAGACAGTCCACACCGCCAGGGAAGCTGCGGCACACACCCACTCTCAGTGGGCACCATGCCGTTAGCCTTGGTTTAGAGGCTCACGCCCACGCTAGCAGCACGCTCTTTAGGATGGGTCGGCCATAGTGCGTGTATTTATGTTCTATTTTGAACTCGGGGAGACAGTTGTGTGTTAATAAGTAACAACTATAATTGCTGTTTTCTCTTAATAACAAAAATGGTGTGGATAGCTAGGAATTAGGGAACTAAGACACTTTCCACGTTTTGTATGTTACCTTGTTTTCAAAAAAAAGAGAAATTATCAGCCCCTAAGTATTTATTATGTGTTGTGTAGACTTATAAAACGTCCTACAGCACAAATCCTCATTATACTTTTTGGTATTGCCATTATTTACAGTGCCTAATTATCTTGTTTGTGTTACTGTGATTTTTTTGACAGATAATATAGAAGTTTCCACACATATATCAGGAAATTCAATCTTATATAGAGAAAATGAGACGGTTATCAACATGTTGCATAATCAATTTAATTCATTTCAGTTAAATTCTTATCTTTCATACTCTTCTTTTACGTAGCCACATGCATAATGTAGCTTGAGGCTAAACATTAGGCAGAGGCAGGATATGTGTGTGCAGCCATAATGAGCTTGCTTTTCAATACGAAGGAAGATTAGAATCGTATTAAAATGCATGTTAATGGAAAAATAAAGCAAAACATAATAGGAAGACCATTGGGGCTGCTGTTAAGTCTGGATCACAGAACACAGTTCTGCTCTTTATCGGTTGAATGTGGAGTTTCCTTTGGATCTTGCCCTTAATTGTGTTAAGCATGATACATCCTGAGTGTTCCTCGTCATGTGAAGCAGGGCTGTGGTCAGGCTCACTGCTGAGGTCAGAGGATGCCTCAGCTACATTACAGGCAGCCCTTGGAGTCACAGGTGAGGCACCCCCGCTGGGGCACTCACTGTGACAGGTGCAGGCTCCAAGGGCGGACACGAGCGGCAGCTGACACGCGCGCAGGGCCCTCGGGATTCCTGCAGAAGTGCTGGGTGCTTCTCTGCTGGGTCGTCCTGTGCCTGGGACACAATCCCTCTTCCTTGTCACACATTACGGCTCTGAGCTGGCTGGACACGTGCAGTCCTGGGACTTGAGGCAGGGACCTGTTTAGGCCAGGTCTGGGACTGGCCACCCAGCACAGGTTTCTCTCAGGTGAGGATGCTTCCCTGCAGAGACTGCCCGGAGCATCAGGGCGGACACGCGGAGAGAAGCCAACCGCTTTCCTTTTCCTTTCCCGTGTCCGTGTGTGTGGCTGACAGCCGGATTATCCCAGGCTGGGATGGAGCCCTTGCAGAGGAGCAGGTGAGGGGGTGTGAGTTAGGTGATGGAGCCCAGGTCCGAAGGAGGACCCCTGGAGTTTCTGTCTCTCATGTGACAAAGACCCTTTCTTGTCCCTGCCTGGGCCTCAGCCCCAAGGGCAGCATGCAGCAAGGTCGTCTGCAGCCTTCTTTGAGAACTAGCAGAGAGAGCTTCCAGCCTGGGGACAGAAGGGAAAGAACTCACAGAGTGACTTTGAGGAGTGGCAAGCAGCTCCATGCCTGGGGCACACGCCTTGCAGGGTCTGGGTGGGAGCAGCAGAGGCCAGGCAGCCATTGGGCACCCTTGGTTGTGGCCCACAGGCCGGGCCGTGGGGAGCTGGCTTTCCAGAGCCCCTGAGCTGGGATGGGGGGCAGGACCCCCTGGAAAGCTGGGCCGCTAGAGCAGACTGCTGGTTGGAGTCTGAGGACAGACGGGGAAGCGTGTCCAGCAAGAGCTATCAGGAGGCAGACACAGTGGTCCTGGGACAAGGCCCCTAATGAGGGAGGTGGGCAGGTAGGTGAGAACCGGGTGGGGTAGGAGGAGAACTGAGAGGCCAGGGAAGCAGCCAGAGAACCTGGCTCTGCTGGAGAGCCTGGGCACAAGGGGCACACCTCTGCCCTCAGGAGGGTGGCACAGAGTCCTGGAGAGAGACAAGGCACTGGGTCAGGGGTACCACCTTGCCTCCACTCTCCCCAAGGACAGACCCCATTCTTATGGGTGATGGGTTGGGGTCAGCAGACCCTACCCAGGCTCCATCCCCGGGCCACATGCTAGCACCTGCCTCTGGGCCTTCTTTCCACTGTTCTCCCCCAGCAATGAGCTTGGAGCCTGCACTTCCTGTATTTCCACTGGCTGCCAGAGGGAGGCAAGGTCCACCCTGGGACTGAGAGGAGACAGTGGACAGCAGGGCAGAGGGAGTCAGCCTTCTGCAGGAGCCCAGAATCCAGGCCCATTAGGGTCACAGACCCTGAACTTTTCCAACGGGTCCAGCGGGTGACAGTAACAAGGATTACCATCATATGCAGTGGCAGATGGGCACTGTGGCCATGCCCAGGACACAGCTCCCCATCCGGGGCTCAGTCCTACCCTGCAACTGGAGAGCAGTCCATTACAGAGGCCCCTCTGGCTCTGGCCCTTCACCCATGGAAGTGGGCTGGATGGCCATAGCTGTCCAGGGACTGTCCAGGAGGCTCCCACACTGGACTGGTGGTGCCACAGGATCAAACCACTCTTTACTTCACGGAGGGTTATTCTCAGTTCAAAACACATCTGAAATAGAAAAACCCCTGGTGAGCCCATTTAGATCTCTCCCTCCACAGGCAGTCAACCACACAGGAAGGACCCAGGACACTTGTCCAACGGGAGGACAGGTGGGGGCTGCTTTCCAGGACAGGCCTGAAGGGGTGCAGCAACATCCCCCACCAGTCTCCCACAAGAGCCGGATGTCCAGGTGGAGGCAAGCTGGTCCCCAGCCAGGCCGTCCCTCTCCACAACCCAGTCCCCACACAGCACAGGGGTTGAGAGAGCCCTTGCACTGCTACCTGCCCAGTGGGCATGTGGCACTGAGCCCACAACCTCACAACGGATACACCAGTGTGTGACACATTAACTTACTAATTATACCAGTTGTTATTTTCCAAGCTGAACGAAAACACCCCAATGCAAAATGGAAATACAGCTTCTCCCCAAATTGTTATTATTTAATAACTCAAAACCTGTGGTTTGAGAGACCAGTGAACCTGCTAGACCTTAAACATGTCACTGCAGACCACCACTCGGGAACATCAAGGTCCCTTTCGGTATCCCTCACTTTGCATCGGTCAGTGGGAACTGGTGCTTGTCCACTGGAATGTTGGAGCTCGGAGGACACTGACTGTTGGGAAGAGTGGCATGTGCTGGGGGTGGGGGCTTCTACAGGGGACTTGTGGGGTTCCCTTCCAGCATTAAATGACGTCTCTCTTTTGCCCACAGACCAGCAGTACTCATGGTCCCCGACGCAGCACTTCAATGAAGAACGGTACTCCCCGGCTCCCAGGAACATGAAAGGGTTGTCTGGAAGCCGGAATCCACCGCCGCTATGTGCAGGCCACACCTGTGGCGTGGCGCCCCCTGCCGACTGCGAGCACCCACTGGACCACCTCCGCCACGGGCCGGACGCGCGGCAGCCCTACCTGCTCAGCCCGGCGGAGAGCTGCCCCATGGACCACCACCGCTGCTCTCCGCGGAGCTCCGTGCACTCCGAGTGCATGATGATGCCCGTGGTGCTGGGCGACCACGTGTCCAGCAGCACCTTTCCCAGGATGCACTACAGCTCCCACTACGACACCAGGGACGACTGCGCCATGCCCCACCTGGGCGCCAAGATCAACCGCATCCCCGCCAACCTCCTGGACCAGTTCGAGAAGCAGCTGCCCCTGCACAGGGACGGCTTCCACACGCTGCAGTACCAGAGGGCCTCGACGGCCGCGGAGCAGCGCAGCGAGAGCCCGGGCCGGATCCGGCACCTGGTGCACTCGGTGCAGAAGCTCTTCACCAAGTCGCACTCCCTGGAGGGCTCTTCCAAGAACCACGCGGACGGCATCAAGGGCGACGGCCGGGCGGACGAGCACCACCACGGCCACCACGCCAGGCACGGCAAGCGGAGCCGCAGCAGGGAGCGGAAGCCCGAGGCCAAGCACAAGTCAGGCTCCAGCAGCTGGTGGAGCTCGGACGACAACCTGGACAGTGACAGCACGCACCGGGCGCCGAGCGTGGTGAGCCGGCACCACCTGGACCCCTTCCCCCACTGCTACCCCGAGGCCCTGCAGAGCCCCTTCGGGGACCTCTCGCTGAAGACGTCCAAGAGCAACAACGACGTCAAGTGCTCGGCCTGCGAGGGCTTGGCCCTGACGCCGGACGCCAAGTACATGAAGCGGAGCTCCTGGTCCACGCTCACCGTGAGCCAGGCCAAGGAGGCCTACCGCAAGAGCTCCCTGAACCTGGACAAGCCGCTGGTGCACCAGGATATCAAGCCGCCCCCGCGGCAGTGCCACTACCTCCAGGTAAGGGCCCCCCAGCGCCTGGCCCAGGGCGGTGCTGGTGGCTCTCAGTGGGCAGAGTCCATGAAGGTGCGGTCAGACTGTCAGGACCCACACGCTGTGGGCTGAGCCAGGAGTTTGGGTCCTACTCTTGGCCTGTTTTTATTTTGACACATTATTTGTGCTATGTGGGAGGCAGTGGGCAGCTCCATGCGGGTACAGAACAGGTAATGATCAGATGGGGGGCAAGCTCTTCCGTGTCTCAACATCCACCGTTTCTGTGGGAACCGGCCAGCTCCTCTTTTCTACCTGTGTAGAGTGTAGATTATGGTCATGACCGTCACCTGCTGAGCACACACTGCAGCTGTGCTCCGTGAGGGCACTCTGGAACTCCTGTCCACCTGGAGTCTTGGGTCCCATGCCCAGCCCCACTGCTGGTAGCCAACCTTCATGGCTCTCGGCGCCGGCATGGTGAGACCAGGAGGTCTTGTCCTGGGCCTCGCCCGTGGCACTTAGCTGGTGCCCTCCTGGTTCACCATTGCTGCAGGCGGCAGGATGGGCCTCTCTGCTGAGGCTGAGGCTCTTCCCTGCGTCAGCAGGACCACACCTTCTCTGCCCACCCAGCCCTGGACTCTGCTCCTCGCCATCCTGGCTGCCGTTACGGTGCTGCCGGGATGGCGTCAGTTTTGACAGGTGGCAGAGAGGTGACCTCAGGCCCTTCTGGGGGTCTCTGAGGCCCCCGGCTGCTCCCTGGAGCCACTCCACACCATCGCCATTCCCTGGGGACCCCCAGGGCTGGAGGCCTTGGACCCAGCGGCAAAAGCACGCCTGCCTTCACAGGAGCTGTGGGTTTGGGAGCCGCCCCTGGCAGAAGCCGGACCTCCACGCCCACCTCCTGCTCCTGGGAGTGGCATCCCTGAGCCACAAGGCAGGAGGTCGGACTGTGGGAAGGAATCTGTCTCTGAGGCGCTGATGAGATGAATTCACAAAGGCAAAACAAACTGCAGACAGCGGCTGGCGAGAGCTGCTCACTGCAGACCTCTGTGCGTCCGGAACGCCTCCCTCTCCTCACCCTGCTGTCACCAAGAAAGCCAGATCGGCCCTGGAGGTGCCTGCTCCACTGAGGATGCAGGGCTCAGAGGCCGTGGGCTTGGCATCAGGCTGATACATGTCACCACAGGTCCCCTCTATTGCCTGAGAGCAGGTGCAGCGGCCAAACGCTGCTTCAGGGAAATGCTCCTAGCACGGAGTCACCCTGCTCACTGCAGTGAAGTCACCAGGCAGCCACCTAATGGGACAGAAGGACAGCTCTGTCTGTCCAGGAATGCCGAGTTGGCAAGCCCTCCCCATGCCAGGCTCAGGGGCTCTGTTCTGAGAGGGGAGGTGCCCAGTTGCTTGCATGGCAGATTTATGCAGAGACAGATTGGTTGTTGCATAAAACATTATTTATAGCAGTGGGAGAGACTTATGCTTTGATTGTCCTTGGCCAGCCTCGATAGTATCCAAGGGTAGAGACTCGTCTGCTTATCTAAAGGACCGTGGTGACTGGAATGGGGTCCAGAAGCAAAGCTCTTGTTTTTTTTCCCACTTGAATCTGAGACACCAGTAGATGGGTGCTCCTGGACACTAAAGGTCGGTGGCACAACAGTGACGTTGCACTGGGTCCACGTCCCTGCCACACCTGCTCGGCAGCATCCTGTGCTCTCAAGTCTACCTGCGGCCGCCCCCATGGCCCACGCTGTCCTCTACCCTCCGGCCGCCCTTGTGATCCTGTGGTGGAGGCATGGGCCACACACACGTCCAGGGCACAGGTAGCATAAAGTTCCAGGCCCTGTGGCCACCATCAGTTGAAGCAGACCCCACATCTCACACAACTGCCGCAGCAGACGTTCCCATGTTTGTCCCTAAAAGGTCCACGCTGAACGACAAGGTCAGATGGTGAATCGCAGCCATGATACAGGAGCAGACACTGAAGGCAGTAGCTCTGCAGGGTGCCCAGCATTAGGTCACGCTAATTAGGGTGCCCAGCATTAGGTCACGCTCACCTCCCCAGCTCCAGCCTCTCCTTCCCGGTTTGTTTGAGCAGGGATGCGATGAGGGGCCTCTTGAACCTCCCGGTCCACAGGTTTCTTCTCTCTTCCTCTCTTCCCACCCTGGAGGGTTTGGTTTTTAAACTTCATAGGCAGCATGCACCCTTGGCCCTGCTGCTTGGGCTCTGATCATGGTGTCCAAGGTCCAGTTCCGTAGGTGGGTGGAAACCTGCCCAGAGCCTGCAGTCCCTGCCTTTCTGCACTGGCCTGGCTGGGCCGCCTGCCTGTGGGCCTCCTGCTCCCTCTGCCATGCTCCCTCCATCTCTCACAGGGGTCAGTCATATTTTTCAGCTGTCCTCTACGAGCCTCAAGGGGAGGAACAGTGTCGATCTTCCCCCCACCTTCTGGGTCTCTCCACTGCCCCCTGCAGCTGGACGGCACCTGAGAGCAGCTGGCTGTGTGCCCCTGTGGTGGAGGGCAGGCGGGTGGAGCCGTGGTCTTAGACAAATGCGTTTTCCAGGCTTCAAACATCATGTCTTTTATAGAACAGGAAGCTGCTCTGGCCCTGGGAAGAGGCCACGCGGGGAGCATGCACACCCCCGTGGCAGAGCCCTGGTATCAGGTGGCCCTGCACGTGACAGGGAGGTCGGCCCCCGCACCCTCCTCCCCTGAAGACCCTGGTGCCTCCGTAGCAGGCCTAGCCTGGCGCCAGCCTCCCTCCCACCCCAGCTGGGATGACATGGGCCACAGCCAGGGGGACATTGCAGCAGCAAGGAGGGTAGGGGCACCCTAGGAGGCCATGCGGCTTCCAGGATTGCTCTGCCGCCTCCCTCGGCAGCAAGCTCTCCCCTCTCCGCCTCTCAAGGAAAACAGGCACATTCTGGAGGCAGCCCAGTGACTGTCCCTTCTCATTGTCCTCTGGAGGTCATGCAGGCTCGCTGGGCAACACTGATGAGGACGCAGCACAGATCACGCTCCGTCTCCTCGGGCTGCGTTTGTCCGAGCGCTCGGCTGAACTGGTTGTCAAGGACGCCCGTCCGGGGTTGGTCCCTGCTGATGGCAGGCAACTTCCTGGTGGAAGATAGAGACGTCTGGGCTGACGCAGAACACAGGGAGCTGGAGGAACTGGCCTCCGGGGGCTCCTGTGGGAGTGGGCCAGAGGGAGGAGAAGGGAGAGTGGGTGTTAGTGCGCGGGTGGTGAGCGCCGCTGGGCCCTCGTGGAAAGCTGAGTCTCGGGCTGGCAGCGGCCCCGCGTGCCTCCTGCCTCGGTGTGTAGCGCTCACAGCTGCACCCCAGGAAGAGTCCTGACCTCAGTGGGTCCAAACAGGTGAGCAGAGGGCCACGGGCAAGGGTGGCCCTGGCTGCCCCTTCACAGTGCTCCTGAGTCTGCGTCTTCCGCTTCAGTGGAGAGAGGTCCATGGCCGGGGAGACGTATTCCCTGGCCCACCTGTCCTCTGTTCTCCCCAGTTGGCCTCCACGCCCTCTGCAGTGTGGCTGCCTGACCGCCACCCGCTGTAGTCTGTGCCTGCCCTTGTCAGCCACTGCTAGGAGCGGGACGGTGGACCCCAAGAGGCCCCACTGCTGGGCCTCCGAGGAGCCTCCAGGCTGGTCTCCAGTGCACCTGGTCCAGGTCCCGCGTGGGTGCAGACCCGTGTGCAGAGCCACTCTCCCGCCTCCGGCGTCTGCGGTCGGACTGTTTTGACAGCAGCGACATCTCTCGGTGGTTTTGATTGGCATCTCCCTGAGGACTGACGGTGCTGGGCACTTTGTCAGGCACTTGTCTGTCTGACTGAGGGAAGCCTCCCCTCCACAGGGTCACTTCTCTCCGTTCCTCCCTTGTTCTGGTGCTCACCCCTCATCAGACGGTGAGCTGCAAAGATTCCCTCCTGTTCCTTAGTCTGTCTCCCAGTCTGCAGAAGCTCCTCGGCTTCTATTTGTCTGTTATTGCTTTGGTGGCCTGTGCTATTGGGGTCTTTTAAAAGAAGAAAAACCATGGCCGGTACCCATTTTGGAAGTGCCTTCCCTGTTTAGTAGTCTTGGTGTTCCGGGTCTTACATTCAGGCTTTGGATCACTCGGAGCTGATTTCTGTGCAGGGGGAGAGACACGGTCTTTCTGACCTCCTGCTCTGGAGGCCAGTCTTCCCACAGGGTCTGCCTCTGGCACGTTTGCCAGAGATCCTGGGTTATTCTCGGGCCTGGGTTCTGTCCACTGCCTGTAGGCGTTTGTGACTGCCGCCTGCAGTCTTGGTTACCCCAGTCCTGCAGTAGGTGTGCCTGGAGGTCGGGGGCCTGGGTTTCTGGATCTCAAGGACTTTGACTGTTGGGGGGTCTGGTGATTCCATAGGAACCCTGGGATGTTCATCATTTCCTGGAGAATGCCGCGGTGGTTGATGGCAGTGACGTTTAGTCAGTAGGCTGCTCTGGGTAGAATGCTCATGACCAGTTTCCTGCCCTCAACACGGGAGTGCATTCCGCTTCTGTGTCCAACTTCTTCCCCCAGGTCTTACCATCTTCCTAGTGGAGGCCCGTGTTCCTGGGCCCTGTGACTTCCCTCTCAGCGAGCACCTCCTGGGGAAGACCACGTTGGTGGGTTTACATGCCACCTGGCTGAGCTCACTTACCAGCCCCCACCACCTCCTGATGGTCAGGCCTCCCTCTGCTGGGGACCCGGTCAGCTGCAAGCAGGGATAGTCTGGCCCCCTTCCCTGGCTGAAGGCCTTTATCTCCTCCTCCCCCCAGTGGCTCTTTGGTAGCTGTGGGGTGGCTGCGGCCACGCTGTGTCCTCCCTGTTGGCATGTAGTTCTCTCTGTGGCTATGCCTCGTCTGGTGCTGGCCTCAGGGTCATGCTGGCCTCATTTAATGCCTTGGTTCAGTTGTTTAGAAGGGTCTGGGCCTTCGTTCTTTAAAAGTTTGGTGGAATTTAGGAGTGAAGGTCTCTGCTAGGACACGTTCACGGCTGGTTCACCGGAGTCTCCTGTCGCTGGACTAATTCAGGTTTTCTATCCCCATGGCTCAATTGTTTACCTTGTGGCCAGATCCATCAACGTCTTTCAGGTTTTGCAATTTGTTGGCACAGAGTTGTTCACAGCAGTCCCTGGTGCTCTTTGTCTTGCAACCAGCAGAGATGTGAACTGGGCAGAGGGAGGGGCCCCGTCCTGAGGCTTGGTGCCCAATCCCTACAGTGCCAGGGACCCACAGGACAAGCAGCTGTGGTGGGGAGGGGCTGATGGCCTTCCTCCTCACCTGCCACCTCCCTAGTGCTCCCTTGTGTTCCGTGTAACCAGCTGTGAAGTGTCCCCCCTGCTCCCTTGTGTTCCGTGGTACGAGCTGTGATGTGTCCCCCGTGCTCCCTTGTGTTCCGTGGTACCAGCTGTGAAGTGTCCCCCGTGCTCCCTTGTGTTCCATGGTACCAGCTGTGATGTGTCCCCCGTGCTCCCTTGTGTTCCGTGGTACCAGCTGTGATGTGTCCCCCGTGCTCCCTTGTGTTCCGTGGTACCAGCTGTGATGTGTCCCCCGTGCTCCCTTGTGTTCCGTGGTACCAGCTGTGATGTGTCCCCCATGTTCCCTTGTGTTCCATGGTACCAGCTGTGAAGTGTCCCCCGTGCTCCCTTGTGTTCCATGGTACCAGCTGTGAAGTGCCCCCGTGCTCCCTTGTGTTCCGTGGTACCAGCTGTGAAGTGTCCCCCGTGCTCCCTTGTGTTCCGTGGTACCAGCTATGATGTGTCCCCCATGTTCCCTTGTGTTCCATGGTACCAGCTGTGAAGTGTCCCCCGTGCTCCCTTGTGTTCCATGGTACCAGCTGTGAAGTGTCCCCCGTGCTCCCTTGTGTTCCATGGTACCAGCTGTGATGTGTCCCCCGTGCTCCCTTGTGTTCCGTGGTACCAGCTGTGATGTGTCCCCTGTGCTCTCTTGTGTTCCATGGTACCAGCTGTGAAGTGTCCCCCGTGCTCCCTTGTGTTCCGTGGTACCAGCTGTGATGTGTCCCCTGTGCTCCCTTGTGTTCCGTGGTACCAGCTGTGATGTGTCCCCTGTGCTCTCTTGTGTTCCATGGTACCAGCTGTGATGTGTCCCTTGTGTTCCGTGGTACCAGCTGTGATGTGTCCCCTGTGCTCTCTTGTGTTCCATGGTACCAGCTGTGAAGTGTCCCCCGTGCTCCCTTGTGTTCCGTGGTACCAGCTGTGATGTGTCCCCCGTGCTCCCTTGTGTTCCGTGGTACCAGCTGTGATGTGTCCCCCTGTGCTCTCTTGTGTTCCATGGTACCAGCTGTGATGTGTCCCCCGTGCTCCCTTGTGTTCCGTGGTACCAGCTGTGATGTGTCCCCCGTGCTCCCTTGTGTTCCGTGGTACCAGCTGTGATGTGTCCCCCGTGCTCCCTTGTGTTCCGTGGTACCAGCTGTGAAGTGTCCCCCGTGCTCCCTTGTGTTCCGTGGTACCAGCTGTGATGTGTCCCCCGTGCTCCCTTGTGTTCTGTGGTACCAGTTGTATGTGTCCCCCGTGTTCCCTTGTGTTCCATGGTACCAGCTGTGATGTGTCCCCCGTGCTCCCTTGTGTTCCGTGGTACCAGCTGTGATGTGTCCCCAGTGCTACCTTGTGTTCTGTGGTACCAGCTGTGATGTGCCCCGTGTTCCATTGTGTTCCATGGTACCAGCTGTGATGTGTACCCCGGGTTCCCTTGTGTTCCGTGGTAAGAGTTGTGATGAGTCCCCAATGCTCCCTTGTGTTCCGTGGTACCAGCTGTGATGTGTCCCTTGTGTTCCGTGGTACCAGCTGTGATGTGTCCCCTGTGCTCTCTGGTGTTCCGTGGTACCAGCTGTGATGTGTCCCTAGTGCTCCCTTGTGTTCCGTGGTACCAGCTGTGATGTGTTCCCCGTGTTCCCTTGGGTTTCGTGGTACCAGCTGTGATGTGTCCCCCGTGCTCGTTGTGTTCCGTGGTACCAGCTGTGATGTGTCCCTAGTGATCCCTTGTGTTCCGTGGTACCAGCTATGATGTGTCCCCCATGTTCCCTTGTGTTCTGTGGTACCAGCTGTGATGTGTCCCCTGTGCTCCCTTGTGTTCCGTGGTACCAGCTGTGATGTGTCCACTGTGCTCCGTTGTGTTCCGGGGCACCCGCTGTGATGTGTCCCCCGTGCTCCCTTGTGTTCCGTGGTACCAGCTGTGATGTGTCCCCTGTGCTCTCTTGTGTTCCGTGGTACCAGCTGTGATGTGTCCCCTGTGCTCTCTTGTGTTCCATGGTACCAGCTGTGATGTGTCCCCCGTGCTCCCTTGTGTTCCGTGGTACCAGCTGTGATGTGTCCCCCGTGCTCCCTTGTGTTCCGTGGTACCAGCTGTGATGTGTCCCCCGTGCTCCCTTGTGTTCCGTGGTACCAGCTGTGATGTGTCCCCCGTGCTCCCTTGTGTTCCGTGGTACCAGCTGTGATGTGTCCCCCGTGCTCCCTTGTGTTCCGTGGTACCAGCTGTGATGTGTCCCCCGTGCTCCCTTGTGTTCCGTGGTACCAGCTGTGATGTGTCCCCTGTGCTCTCTTGTGTTCCATGGTACCAGCTGTGATGTGTCCCCCATGCTCCCTTGTGTTCCGTGGTACCAGCTGTGAAGTGTCCCCCGTGCTCCCTTGTGTTCTGTGGTACCAGCAGTGATGTGTCCCCCGTGCTCCCTTGTGTTCTGTGGTACCAGTTGTATGTGTCCCCCGTGTTCCCTTGTGTTCCATGGTACCAGCTGTGATGTGTCCCCCGTGCTCCCTTGTGTTCCGTGGTACCAGCTGTGATGTGTCCCCTGTGCTCCCTTGTGTTCCGTGGTACCAGCTGTGATGTGTCCCCAGTGCTACCTTGTGTTCTGTGGTACCAGCTGTGATGTGCCCCGTGTTCCGTTGTGTTCCGTGGTACCAGCTGTGATGTGTCCCCCGGGTTCCCTTGTGTTCCGTGGTAAGAGTTGTGATGAGTCCCCAATGCTCCCTTGTGTTCCGTGGTACCAGCTGTGATGTGTCCCTTGTGTTCCGTGGTACCAGCTGTGATGTGTCCCCTGTGCTCTCTGGTGTTCCGTGGTATCAGCTGTGTTGTGTCCCTAGTGCTCCCTTGTGTTCCGTGGTACCAGCTGTGATGTGTTCCCCGTGTTCCCTTGGGTTTCGTGGTACCAGCTGTGATGTGTCCCCCGTGCTCGTTGTGTTCCGTGGTACCAGCTGTGATGTGTCCCTAGTGATCCCTTGTGTTCCGTGGTACCAGCTATGATGTGTCCCCCATGTTCCCTTGTGTTCTGTGGTACCAGCTGTGATGTGTCCCCTGTGCTCCCTTGTGTTCCGTGGTACCAGCTGTGATGTGTCCACTGTGCTCCGTTGTGTTCCGGGGCACCCGCTGTGATGTGTCCCCCGTGCTCCCTTGTGTTCCGTGGTACCAGCTGTGATGTGTCCCCTGTGCTCTCTTGTGTTCCGTGGTACCAGCTGTGATGTGTCCCCCGTGCTCACTTGTGTTCCGTGGTACCAGCTGTGATGTGTCCCCTATGCTCTCTTGTGTTCCCTGGTACCAGCTGTGATGTGTCCCCCGTGCTCCCTTGTGTTCCGTGGTACCAGCTGTGATGTGTCCCCCGTGCTGCCTTGTGTTCCATGGTACCAACTGTGATGTGTCCCCTGTGCTCTCTTGTGTTCCGTGGTACCAGCTGTGATGTGTCCCCCGTGCTCCCTTGTGTTCTGTGGTACCAGTTCTATGTGTCCCCCATGTTCCCTTATGTTCCATGGTACCAGCTGTGATGTGTCCCCTGGGTTCCCTTGTGATCCGTGGTACCAGTTGTGATGTGTCCCCAATGCTCCCTTGTGTTCCGTGGTACCAGCTGTGATGAGTCGCCCAGGTTGCCTTGTGTTCCATGGTAACAGTTGTGATGTGTCCCCAATGCTCCCTTGTATTCCGTGGTACTAGCTGTGATGTGTCCCCTGTGCTCCCTTGTGTTCTGTGGTACCAGCTGTGATGTGTCCCCCGTGCTCCGTTGTGTTCCGTGGTACGAGCTGTCATGTGTCCCCCATGTTCCCTTGTGTTCTGTGGTAGCAGCTGTGATATGTCCCCTGTGTTCCCTTGTGTTCCGTGGTACCAGCTGTGATGTGTCCCCAGTGATCCCTTGTGTTCCGTGGTACCAGCTGTGATGTGTTCCTCGTGCTCCCTTGTGTTCCGTGGTACCAGCTGTGATGTGTCCCCCATGCTCCCTTGTGTTCTGTGGTACCAGCTGTGATGTGTCCCCCAGGGTCCCTTGTGTTCCGTGGTACCAGCTGTGATGTGTCCCCCGGGATCCCTTGTGTTCCGTGGTACCAGCTGTGATGTGTCCCCTGTCTTCCCTTGTTTTCCATGGTACAAGCTGTGATGTGTCCCCCAGGGTCCCTTGTGTTCTCTGGTACCAGCTGTGATGTGTCCCCCGGGATCCCTTGTGTTCCGTGGTACCAGCTGTGATGTGTCCCCAGTGCTCCCTTGTGTTCCGTGGTACCAGCTGTGATGTGTCCCCCATGCTCCCTTGTGTTCTGTGGTAGCAGCTGTGATGTGTCCCCTGTGTTCACTTGTGTTCCGTGGTACCAGCTGTGATGTGTCCCCCGGGATCCCTTGTGTTCCGTGGTACCAGCTGTGATGTGTCACCAGTGCTCCCTTGTGTTCCATGGTACCAGCTTGATGTGTCCCCTGTGCTCCCTTGTGTTCCGTGATACCAGCTGTGATGTTTCCACTGTGCTCCCTTGTGTTCCGTGGTACCAGCTGTGATGTGTCCCCAGGTCTTTCTTGTGTTCCGTGGTACCAGCTGTGATGTGTCCCCCATGCTCCCTTGTGTTCCCTGGTACCATCTGTGATGTGTCCACTGTGCTATCTTGTGTTCCGTGGTACCAGCTGTGATGTGTCCCCTGTGCACTATTGTGTTCCGTGGTACCCACTGTGATGTGTCCCTAGTGCTCCCTTGTGTTCCGTGGTACCAGCTGTGATGTGTTCCCCATGTTCCCTTGGGTTTCGTGGTACCAGCTGTGATGTGTCCCCTGTGCTTCCTTGTGTTCCGTGGTACCAGCAGTGATGTGTCCCTAGTGCTCCCTTGTGTTCCGTGGTACCAGCTGTGATGTATTCCCCGTGTTCCTTTGTGTTCCGTGGTACCAGCTATGATGTGTCCCCCATGTTCCCTTGTGTTCTTTGGTACCAGCTGTGATGTGTCCCCCGTGCTCCCTTGTGTTCTCTGGTACCAGCTGTGATGTGGCCTCCGTGCTCCCTTGTGTTCTGCGGTACCAGCTGTGATGTGTCCCCCAGAGTCCCTTGTGTCCTGTGGTACCAGCTGTGATGTGTCCCCCGGGATCCCTTGTGTTCCGTGGTACCAGCTGTGATGTGTCCCCACTGCTCCCTTGTGTTCCGTGGTACCAGCTGTGATGTGTCCCCCGTGCTCCCTTCTGTTCTGTGGTACCAGCTGTGATGTGTCCCCCGTGTTCCCTTGTGTTTCGTGGTACCAGCAGTGATGTGTCCCCTGGGTTCCCTTGTGATCCGTGGTACCAGTTGTAATGGGTCCCCAATGCTCCCTTGTGTTCCATGGTACCAGCTGTGATGTGTCCCCAATGCTGTCTTGTGTTCTGTGGTACCAGCTGTGATGTGTCGCCCGGGTTGCCTTGTGTTCTGTGGTAACAGTTGTGATGTGTCCCCAATGCTCCTTTGTATTCTGTGGTACCAGCTGTGATGTGATGTGTCCCCTGTGCTCCCTTGTGTTCCGTGGTACCAGATGTGTTGTGTCCCCCGTGTTCCCTTGTGTTCAATGGTACCAGCTGTGATGTGTCCCTTGGGTTCCCTTGTGATCCGTGGTACCAGTTGTAATGTGTCCCCAATGCTCTCTTGTGTTCCGTGGTACCAGCTGTGATGTGTCGCCCGGGTTGCCTTGTGTTCTGTGGTAACAATTGTGATGTGTCCCCAATGCTCCCTTGTATTCTGTGGTACCAGCTGTGATGTGTCCCCCAGGGTCCCTTGCGTTCCGTGGTACCAGCTGTGATGTGTCCCCCGGGATCCCTTGTGTTCCGTGGTACGAGCTGTCATGTGTCCCCCATGTTCCCTTGTGTTCTGTGGTAGCAGCTGTGATGTGTCCCCTGTGTTCCCTTGTGTTCCATGGTACCGCTGTGATGTGTCCCCAGTGCTCCCTTGTGTTCCGTGGTACAAGCTGTGATGTGTCCACTGTGCTCCCTTGTGTTCCGTGTTACTAGCTGTTATGTGTCCCCTGTGTTCCCTTGTGTTCCATGGTACCAGCTGTGATGTGTACCCAGTTCTCCCTTGTGTTCCATGGTACCGCTGTGATGTGTCCCCAGTGCTCCCTTGTGTTCCGTGGTACAAGCTGTGATGTGTCCACTGTGCTCCCTTGTGTTCCGTGTTACTAGCTGTTATGTGTCCCCTGTGTTCCCTTGTGTTCCATGGTACCAGCTGTGATGTGTACCCAGTTCTCCCTTGTGTTCTGTGGTACCAGCTGTGATGTGTCCCCAGTACCAGCTGTGATGTTTTCCCTGTGCTCCCTTGTGTTCCGTGGTACCAGCTGTGATGTGTCCCCAGTGCTCCCTTGTGTTCCGTGTTACTAGCTGTTATGTGTCCCCTGTGTTCCCTTGTGTTCCATGGTACCAGCTGTGATGTGTCCCCAGTGCTCCCTTGTTTTCCATGGTACCAGCTGTGATGTGTCCACTGTGCTCCCTTGTGTTCCATGGTAGCAGCTGTGATTTGTCCCCAGTTCTTTCTTGTGTTCCGTGGTACCAGCTGTGATATGTCCCCCATGCTCCTTTGTGTTCCGTGGTACCATCTGTGATGTGTCCTCTGTGCTCCCTTGTGTTCCGTGGTACCAGCTGTGATGTGTCCCCTGTGCTCTCTTGTGTTCCGTGGCACCCACTGTGATGTGTCCCCCATGTTCCCTTGTGTACCGTTGTACCAGCTGTGATGTGTCCCTAGTGCTCCCTTGTGTTCCGTGGTACCAGCTGTAATGTGTTCCCTGTGTTCCCTTGTGTTTCGTGGTACTAGCAGTGATGTGTCCCCAGTGCTCCCTTGTGTTCCGTGGTACCAGCTGTGATGTGTTCCCCGTGCTCCCTTGTGTTCCGTGGTACCAGCTGTGATGTGTCCCCCGTGTTCCCTTGTGTTCCGTGGTACGAGCTGTGATGTGTCCCCCGTGCTCCCTAGTGTTCTGTGGTACCAGCTCTGATGTGTCCCCCGTGCTCTCTTGTGTTCCGTGGTACCAGCTGTGATGTGTCCCCCGGTTCCCTTGTGTTCCGTGGTACCAGCTGTGATGTGTCCACTGTGCTCCCTTGTGTTCCGTGGTACCAGCTGTGATGGGTCCCCCGTGTTCCCTTGTGTTCCGTGGTACCAGCTTTGATGTGTCCCCAATGCTCTCTTGTGTTCTGTGGTACCACCTGTGATGTGTCGCCCGGGTTGCCTTGTGTTCTGTGGTAACAGTTGTGATGTGTCCCCAATGCTCCCTTGTATTCTGTGGTACCAGCTGTGATGTGATGTGTCCCCTGTGCTCCCTTGTGTTCTGTGGTACCAGATGTGTTGTGTCCCCCGTGTTCCCTTGTGTTCCATGGTACCAGCTGTGATGTGTCCCCTGGGTTCCCTTGTGATCCGTGGTACCAGTTTTAATGTGTCCCCAATGCTCTCTTGTGTTCCGTGGTACCAGTTGTAATGTGTCCCCAATGCTCCCTTGTGTTCCATGGTACCAGCTGTGATGTGTCGCCCGGGTTCCCTTGTGATCCGTGGTACCAGTTGTAATGTGTCCCCAATGCTCTCTTGTGTTCCGTGGTACCAGCTGTGATGTGTCGCCCGGGTTGCCTTGTGTTCTGTGGTAACAGTTGTGATGTGTCCCCAATGCTCCCTTGTATTCTGTGGTACCAGCTGTGATGTGTCCCCTGTGCTCCCTTGTGTTCCGTGGTACCAGCTGTGTTGTGTCCCCCGTGCTCCCTTGTGTTCCGTGGTACGAGCTGTCATGTGTCCCCCATGTTCCCTTGTGTTCTGTGGTAGCAGCTGTGATGTGTCCCCTGTGTTCCCTTGTGTTCCATGGTACCGCTGTGATGTGTCCCCAGTGCTCCCTTGTGTTCCGTGGTACAAGCTGTGATGTGTCCACTGTGCTCCCTTGTGTTCCGTGGTACCAGCTCTGATGTGTCCCCTGTGTTCCCTTGTGTTCCATGGTACGAGCTGTGATGTGTACCCAGTTCTCCCTTGTGTTCTCTGGTACCAGCTGTGATGTGTCCCCAGTACCAGCTGTGATGTTTTCCCTGTGCTCCCTTGTGTTCCGTGGTACCAGTTGTGATGTGTCCCCAGTGCTCCCTTGTGTTCCGTGTTACTAGCTGTTATGTGTCCCCTGTGTTCCCTTGTGTTCCATGGTACCAGCTGTGATGTGTCCCCCATGCTCCCTTGTTTTCCATGGTACCATCTGTGATGTGTCCACTGTGCTCCCTTGTGTTCCGTGGTACCAGCTGTGATGTGTCCCCTGTGCTCTCTTGTGTTCCGTGGCACCCACTGTGATGTGTCCCCCGTGTTCCCTTGTGTTCCGTTGTACCAGCTGTGATATGTCCCTAGTGCTCCCTTGTGTTCCGTGGTACCAGCTGTGATGTGTTCCCTGTGTTCCCTTGTGTTTCGTGGTACTAGCTGTGATGTGTCCCCAGTGCTCCCTTGTGTTCCGTGGTACCAGCTGTGATGTGTCCCCCGTGCTCCCTTGTGTTCCGTGGTACCAGCTGTGATGTGTCCCCCGTGTTCCCTTGTGTTCCGTGCCACCCGCTGTGATGTGTCCCCTGTGCTCCCTTGTGTTCCGTGGTACGAGCTGTGATGTGTCCCCCATGCTCCCTTGTGTTCCGTGGTACGAGCTGTGATGTGTCCCCCGTGTTCCCTTGTGTTCCGTGGTACGAGCTGTGATGTGTTCCTCGTGCTCCCTTGTGTTCCGTGGTAAAATCTGTGATGTGTCCCCCGTGTTCCCTTGTGTTCCGTGCCACCCACTGTGATGTGTCCCCCGGGTTCCCTTGTGTTCCGTGGTACCAGCTGTGATGTGTCCACTGTGCTCCCTGTGTTCCGTGGTACCAGCTGTGATGTGTCCCCCGTGTTCCCTTGTGTTCCGTGGTACCAGCTTTGATGTGTCCCCCGTGTTCACTTGTGTTCCATGGTACCAGCTGTGATGTGTCCCCAGTGCTCCCTTGTTTTCCATGGTACCAGCTGTGATGTGTCCACAGTGCTCCGTTGTGTTCCGTGGTACCAGCTGTGATGTATCATCCCCCATGCTCCCTTGTGTTCCGTGGTACCAGCTGTGATGTGTCCCCCGTGTTACCTTGTGTTCAGTGGAACCAGCTGTGATGTGTCCCCCGTGTTCCCTTTTGTTCCGTGCCACCCGCTGTGATGTGTCCCCTGTGCTCCCTTGTGTTCTGTGCCACCTGCTGTGATGTGTCCCCTGTGACCCCTTGTGTTCCGTGGTACGAGCTGTGATGTGTCCCCCATGTTCCCTTGTGTTCTGTGGTACCAGCTGTGATGTGTTCCCCGTGCTCCCTTGTGTTCCGTGGTAAAAGCTGTGATGTGTCCGCCGTGTTCCCTTGTGTTCCGTGCCACCCGCTGTGATGTGTCCCCTGTGTTCCCTTGTGTTCCGTGGTACGAGCTGTGATGTGTCCCCCGTGTTCCCTTGTGTTCCGTGGTACGAGCTGTGATGTGTCCCCCGTGCTCCCTAGTGTTCTGTGGTACCAGCTGTGATGTGTCCCCCGTGCTCTCTTGTGTTCCGTGCTACCAGCTGTGATGTGTCCCCCGGGTTCCCTTGTGTTCCGTGGTACCAGCTGTGATGTGTCCACTGTGCTCCCTTGTGTTCCGTGGTACCAGCTGTGATGTGTCCCCTGTGTTCCGTGGTACCAGCTTTGATGTGTCCCCAGTGCTCCCTTGTTTTCCATGGTACCAGCTGTGATGTGTCCACAGTGCTCCCTTGTGTTCCATGGTACCAGCTGTGATGTGTCGTCCCCCATGCTCCCTTGTGTTCCGTGGTACCAGCTGTGATGTGTCCCCCGTGTTACCTTGTGTTCAGTGGAACCAGCTGTGATGTGTCCCCCGTGTTCCCTTTTGTTCTGTGCCACCCGCTGTGATGTGTCCCCTGTGCTCCCTTGTGTTCTGTGCCACCTGCTGTGATGTGTCCCCTGTGACCCCTTGTGTTCCGTGGTACCAGCTGTGATGTGTCCCCCGTGCTCCCTAGTGTTCTGTGGTACCAGCTGTGATGTGTCCCTCGTGCTCCCTAGTGTTCTGTGGTACCAGCTGTGATGTGTCCTCCGTGCTCCCTACTGTTCCGTGGTACCAGCTGTGATGTGTCCCCCGTGCTCCCTTGTGTTCCTTGGTACCAGCTGTGATGTGTCCCCCGTGTTCCCTTGTGTTCCGTGATACCATCTGTGATGTGTCCCCCGTATTCCCTTGTGTTCCGTGGTACCAGCTGTGATGTGTCCCCCGGGTTCCCTTGTGTTTCGTGGTACCAGCTGTGATGTGTCCACTGTGCTCCCTTGTGTTCCTTGGTACCAGCTGTGATGTGTCGTCCCCCATGCTCCCTTGTGTTCCGTGGTACCAGCTGTGATGTGTCCCCCGTGTTCCCTTGTGTTCCGTGGTACCAGCTGTGATGTGTCCCCCGTGTTCCCTTTTGTACCGTGCCACCCGCTGTGATGTGTCCCCTGTGCTCTCTTGTGTTCCGTGGTATGAGCTGTGATGTGTCCCCCGTGCTCCCTTGTGTTCCGTGGTACCAGCTGTGATGTGTGCCCTGTGCTCCCTTGTGTTCCATGGTACCAGCTGTGATGTGTCCCCAATGCTCCCTTGTATACTGTGGTACCAGCTGTGATGTCTCCCCCATGCTCCCTTGTGTTCCGTGGTACCAGCTGTGATGTGTCCCCTGTGCTCCCTTGTGTTCCGTGGTACCAGCTATGATTTGTCCCCAGTTCTTTCTTGTGTTCCATGGTACCAGCTGTGATATGTCCCCCATGCTCCCTTGTGTTCCGTGGTACCATCTGTGATGTGTCCACTGTGCTCCCTTGTGTTCCGTGGCACCCACTGTGATGTGTCCCCCGTGTTCCCTTGTGTTCCATGGTACCAGCTGTGATGTGTCCCTAGTGCTCCCTTGTGTTCCGTGGAACACAGCTGTGATGTGTTCCCCGTGTTCCCCTGTGTTTCGTGGTACTAGCTGTGATGTTTTCCCCATGCTCCCTTGTGTTCTGTGGTACCAGCTGTGATGTGTCCCCAGTGCTCTCTTGTGTTCCGTGGTACCAGCTATGATGTGTCCCACGTGTTCCCTTGTGTTCTGTGGTACCAGTTGTGATGTATCCAGTCTGCTCCCTTGTGTTCTGTGGAACCAGCTGTGATGTGTCCCCTGTGCTCCCTTGTGTTCTGTGCCACCCGCTGTGATGTGTCCCCTGTGCTCTCTTGTGTTCCGTGGTACGAGCTGTGATGTGTCCCCCGTGCTCCCTTGTGTTCCGTGGTACGAGCTGTGATGTGTCCCCCGTGCTCCCTTGTGTTCCGTGGTACCAGCTGTGATGTGTCCCCCGTGCTCCCTTGTGTTCCGTGGTACCAGCTGTGATGTGTCCCCCGTGCTCCCTTGTGTTCCGTGGTACCAGCTGTGATGTGTCCCCCGTGCTCCCTTGTGTTCCGTGGTACCAGCTGTGATGTGTCCCCCGTGCTCCCTTGTGTTCCGTGGTACCAGCTGTGATGTGTCCCCCGTGCTCCCTTGTGTTCCGTGGTACCAGCTGTGATGTGTCCCCCGTGCTCCCTTGTGTTCCGTGGTACCAGCTGTGATGTGTCCCCCGTGCTCCCTTGTGTTCCATGGTACCAGCTGTGATGTGTCCCTCGTGCTCCCTTGTGTTCTGTGGTACCAGCTGTGATGTGTCCCCCGTGCTCCCTTGTGTTCCTTGGTACCAGCTGTGATGTGTCCCCGTGCTCCCTTGTGTTCCGTGGTACCAGCTCTGATGTGTCCCTCATGCTCCCTTGTGTTCTGTGGTACCAGCTGTGATGTGTCCCCAGTTCTTTATTGAGTTTTATGGTACCAGCTGTGATGTGTCCTTTTCACCTTGTATTTCATTTATTAAAACCAGTGTAGGTGCCTGAGATGTGGCTCAATCGGTAGCGTGCTTGCCTTGTATGTGTGCGGCCCAGGTTCGATACTCAGCACCACGTACAAACAAAGATGTTGTGTCTGGCGAAAACTGAAAAATAAATATTGAAATTATCTCTCTCTCATTCTCTCCCTCCCTCTCTCTCTCTCTCTCTCTCTCTCTCTCTCTCTCTCTCTCTCTCTCTCTCTCTCTCGTTTAAAAAAAAAACAGCCTGATAACGGCGTTTGTTAATTTTTTTCATTTTTTTGGAAAAACCAGTGTTCATGTCATCAACCTTGCGTATTGTCCAGGTCTTTATTTCCGCTCTGGTCTTCCTAATTTCTCTTCCTCTATGACTGCAGATTGGGGAGCCTTGTTTTCCTGGGGGCCTGAGCTGAGTTATCAGGCTCTACACTTGAAGTCTTCCCACTTTTTAATTGTTGGTCTTTCCTTTATTCTGCTGTGGTCAGGGAAGGGAATGGCTCTGACTTGTTTGTGTTTGTGGAGACTTGGGGCCTCGCAGGTGCTCTGCTCTGGGGGGCGTGCCACAAGGAGACGAGAAGTGTAGATGCCACAATTGTTGGCTGAAAGGTCCTGCAAGTGTCTGTCAGGACCCTGGGCCACAGTGTGGTGGAAGCCCACATGCCCTGTGGCTTTCTGTCTGCACGGTCTCCCGGTGGCTGTGTGAGGGGTTGTGGGTCCTCAGCTACCCCACTCTGGAGACCAGCTCTCCCTTTAGAAATGGCCACATTGGTTTTATAAAGGTGGGTGCTCTGGAATTGGCACGGGTATATATAGAACCAGCCTGTGCCCTGTTGGTGGACTCCTGGATTGTGACCTCTGACTTCATCTCCTTTAATAACTTTCAACCTGACTCCATGGGGCACGTGTAGGGCTGCCCAACTAACTGCTGGTTTCTGTTCCCCTGGAGGTTCTCCACCACCCTTCACTGTCAGGCTCTGTGCTTCTTCACCACAGTGGTTCTGCAGGCAGTGGAACATTGACTCATGGGTTTTGATTTTGTCCATCTCACCATCAGAATCCTTCAATTGGGGCATTTAGAGTTTCCATTGTGTATTTGTGGGGTCTTCCTCCTGTCTCCTGGTTGGTGTGTACAGTCTTCTTCCTGTCTTCATAGTTGGAGTGTGGGGCCTTCCTCCTGTCTCCTGGTTGGAGTGTGGGGCCTCCCTCCTGTCTCCTGGTTGGAGTGTGGGACCTTCCTCCTGTCTCCTGGTTGGAGTGTGGGACCTTCCTCCCGTCTCCTGGTTGGAGTGTGGGACCTTCCTCCTGTCTCCTGGTTGGTGTGTGGGACCTTCCTCCTGTCTCCTGGTTGGAGTGTGGGACCTTCCTCCTGTCTCCTGGTTGGAGTGTGGGACCTTCCTCCTGTCTCCTGGTTGGAGTGTGGGACCTTCCTCCTGTCTCCTGGTTGGTGTGTGGGACCTTCCTCCTGTCTCCTGGTTGGAGTGTGGGACCTTCCTCCTGTCTCCTGGTTGGAGTGTGGGGTCTACCTCCTGTCTCCTGGTTGGTGTGTGGGACCTTCCTCCTGTCTCCTGGTTGGTGTGTGGGACCTTCCTCCTGTCTCCTGGTTGGAGTGTGGGACCTTCCTCCTGTCTCCTGGTTGGAGTGTGGGACCTTCCTCCTGTCTCCTGGTTGGAGTGTGGGACCTTCCTCCTGTCTCCTGGTTGGAGTGTGGGACCTTCCTCCTGTCTCCTGGTTGGAGTGTGGGACCTTCCTCCTGTCTCCTGTTTGGTGTGTGGGACCTTCCTCCTGTCTCCTGGTTGGTGTGTGGGGTCTTCCTCCTGTCTCCTGGTTGGAGTGTGGGACCTTCCTCCTGTCTCCTGGTTGGAGTGTGGGACCTTCCTCCTGTCTCCTGGTTGGAGTGTGGGACCTTCCTCCTGTTTCCTGGTTGGAGTGTGGGACCTTCCTCCTGTCTCCTGTTTGGTGTGTGGGACCTTCCTCCTGTCTCCTGGTTGGTGTGTGGGGTCTTCCTCCTGTCTCCTGTTTGGTGTGTGGGACCTTCCTCCTGTCTCCCGGTTGGTGTGTGGGACCTTTCTCCTGTCTCCTGGTTGATGTGTGGGACCTTCCTCCTGTCTCCTGGTTGGAGTGTGGGACCTTCCTCCTGTCTCTTGGTTGGAGTGTGTGATCTTCCTCCTGTCTCCTGGTTGGAGTGTGGGGTCTTCCTCCTGTCTCCTGGTTGGAGTGTGGGACCTTCCTCCTGTCTCCTGGTTGGAGTGTGGGACCTTCCTCCTGTCTCCTGTTTGGTGTGTGGGACCTTCCTCCTGTCTCCTGGTTGGTGTGTGGGGTCTTCCTCCTGTCTCCTGGTTGGAGTGTGGGACCTTCCTCCCGTCTCCTGGTTGGAGTGTGGGACCTTCCTCCCGTCTCCTGGTTGGTGTGTGGGACCTTCCTCCTGTCTCCTGTTTGGTGTGTGGGACCTTCCTCCTGTCTCCTGGTTGGTGTGTGGGGTCTTCCTCCTGTCTCCTGGTTGGAGTGTGGGACCTTCCTCCTGTCTCCTGGTTGGTGTGTGGGACCTTTCTCCTGTCTCCTGGTTGATGTGTGGGACCTTCCTCCTGTCTCCTGGTTGGAGTGTGGGACCTTCCTCCTGTCTCTTGGTTGGAGTGTGTGATCTTCCTCCTGTCTCCTGGTTGGAGTGTGGGGTCTTCCTCCCGTCTCCTGGTTGGAGTGTGGGACCTTCCTCCTGTCTCCTGGTTGGAGTGTGGGACCTTCCTCCTGTCTCCTGGTTGGAGTGTGGGAACTTCCTCCTGTCTCCTGGTTGGAGTGTGGGACCTTCCTCCCGTCTCCTGGTTGGAGTGTGGGACCTTCCTCCTGTCTCCTGGTTGATGTGTGGGACCTTCCTCCTGTCTCCTGGTTGGAGTGTGGGACCTTCCTCCTGTCTCCTGGTTGGAGTGTGGGACCTTCCTCCCGTCTCCTGGTTGGAGTGTGGGACCTTCCTCCTGTCTCCTGGTTGGTGTGTGGGACCTTCCTCCTGTCTCCTGGTTGGAGTGTGGGACCTTCCTCCTGTCTCCTGGTTGGTGTGTGGGACCTTCCTCCTGTCTCCTGGTTGGAGTGTGGGACCTTCCTCCTGTCTCCTGGTTGGAGTGTGGGACCTTCCTCCTGTCTCCTGGTTGGAGTGTGGGACCTTCCTCCTGTTTCCTGGTTGGAGTGTGGGACCTTCCTCCTGTCTCCTGTTTGGTGTGTGGGACCTTCCTCCTGTCTCCTGGTTGGTGTGTGGGGTCTTCCTCCTGTCTCCTGTTTGGTGTGTGGGACCTTCCTCCTGTCTCCCGGTTGGTGTGTGGGACCTTTCTCCTGTCTCCTGGTTGATGTGTGGGACCTTCCTCCTGTCTCCTGGTTGGAGTGTGGGACCTTCCTCCTGTCTCTTGGTTGGAGTGTGTGATCTTCCTCCTGTCTCCTGGTTGGAGTGTGGGGTCTTCCTCCTGTCTCCTGGTTGGAGTGTGGGACCTTCCTCCTGTCTCCTGGTTGGAGTGTGGGACCTTCCTCCTGTCTCCTGTTTGGTGTGTGGGACCTTCCTCCTGTCTCCTGGTTGGTGTGTGGGGTCTTCCTCCTGTCTCCTGGTTGGAGTGTGGGACCTTCCTCCCGTCTCCTGGTTGAAGTGTGGGACCTTCCTCCCGTCTCCTGGTTGGTGTGTGGGACCTTCCTCCTGTCTCCTGTTTGGTGTGTGGGACCTTCCTCCTGTCTCCTGGTTGGTGTGTGGGGTCTTCCTCCTGTCTCCTGGTTGGAGTGTGGGACCTTCCTCCTGTCTCCTGGTTGGTGTGTGGGACCTTTCTCCTGTCTCCTGGTTGATGTGTGGGACCTTCCTCCTGTCTCCTGGTTGGAGTGTGGGACCTTCCTCCTGTCTCTTGGTTGGAGTGTGTGATCTTCCTCCTGTCTCCTGGTTGGAGTGTGGGGTCTTCCTCCCGTCTCCTGGTTGGAGTGTGGGACCTTCCTCCTGTCTCCTGGTTGGAGTGTGGGACCTTCCTCCTGTCTCCTGGTTGGAGTGTGGGAACTTCCTCCTGTCTCCTGGTTGGAGTGTGGGACCTTCCTCCCGTCTCCTGGTTGGAGTGTGGGACCTTCCTCCTGTCTCCTGGTTGATGTGTGGGACCTTCCTCCTGTCTCCTGGTTGGAGTGTGGGACCTTCCTCCTGTCTCTTGGTTGGAGTGTGTGATCTTCCTCCTGTCTCCTGGTTGGTGTGTGGGACCTTCCTCCTGTCTCCTGGTTGGAGTGTGGGACCTTCCTCCTGTCTCCTGGTTGGAGTGTGGGACCTTCCTCCTGTCTCCTGGTTGGAGTGTGGGGTCTTCCTCCTGTCTCCTGGTTGGAGTGTGGGCCCTTCCTCCTGTCTCCTGGTTGGAGTGTGGGGTCTTCCTCCTGTCTCCTGGTTGGAGTGTGGGACCTTCCTCCTGTCTCCTGTTTGGAGTGTGGGGTCTTCCTCCTGTCTCCTGGTTGGAGTGTGGGACCTTCCTCCTGTCTCCTGGTTGGTGTGTGGGACCTTCCTCCTGTCTCCTGGTTGGTGTGTGGGACCTTCCTCCCGTCTCCTGGTTGGTGTGTGGGACCTTCCTCCCGTCTCCTGGTTGGAGTGTGGGACCTTCCTCCCGTCTCCTGGTTGGAGTGTGGGACCTTCCTCCCGTCTCCTGGTTGGAGTGTGGGACCTTCCTCCCGTCTCCTGGTTGGTGTGTGGGGTCTTCCTCCCGTCTCCAGGTTGGAGTGTGGGACCTTCCTCCCGTCTCCTGGTTGGTGTGTGGGAACTTCCTCCCGTCTCCTGGTTGGAGTGTGGGGTCCTCCTCCTGTCTCCTGGTTGGAGTGTGGGACCTTCCTCCTGTCTCCTGGTTGGAGTGTGGGGCCTTCCTCCTGTCTCCTGGTTGGTGTGTGGGACCTTCCTCCTGTCTCCTGGTTGGAGTGTGGGACCTTCCTCCTGTCTCCTGGTTGGAGTGTGGGGTCTTCCTCCTGTCTCCTGGTTGGAGTGTGGGACCTTCCTCCTGTCTCCTGGTTGGAGTGTGGGACCTTCCTCCTGTCTCCTGGTTGGAGTGTGGGACCTTCCTCCTGTCTCCTGGTTGGAGTGTGGGGTCTTCCTCCTGTCTCCTGGTTGGAGTGTGGGGTCTTCCTCCTGTCTCCTGGTTGGAGTGTGGGACCTTCCTCCTGTCTCCTGGTTGGAGTGTGGGGTCTTCCTCCCGTCTCCTGGTTGGAGTGTGGGACCTTCCTCCCGTCTCCTGGTTGGAGTGTGGGACCTTCCTCCCGTCTCCTGGTTGGAGTGTGGGACCTTCCTCCCGTCTCCTGGTTGGAGTGTGGGACCTTCCTCCTGTCTCCTGGTTGGAGTGTGGGGTCTTCCTCCTGTCTCCTGTTTGGAGTGTGGGACCTTCCTCCTGTCTCCTGGTTGGTGTGTGGGGTCTTCCTCCTGTCTCCTGGTTGGAGTGTGGGACCTTCCTCCTGTCTCCTGGTTGGAGTGTGGGACCTTCCTCCTGTCTCCTGGTTGGAGTGTGGGGCCTTCCTCCTGTCTCCTCTTTGGAGTGTGGGACCTTCCTCCTGTCTCCTGGTTGGAGTGTGGGGTCTTCCTCCTGTCTCCTGGTTGGAGTGTGGGGTCTTCCTCCTGTCTCCTGGTTGGAGTGTGGGACCTTCCTCCTGTCTCCTGGTTGGAGTGTGGGACCTTCCTCCTGTCTCCTGGTTGGTGTGTGGGACCTTCCTCCTGTCTCCTGGTTGGTGTGTGGGAACTTCCTCCTGTCTCCTGGTTGGAGTGTGGGACCTTCCTCCTGTCTCCTGGTTGGAGTGTGGGGTCTTCCTCCTGTCTCCTGGTTGGAGTGTGGGGTCTTCCTCCTGTCTCCTGGTTGGAGTGTGGGACCTTCCTCCTGTCTCCTGGTTGGAGTGTGGGACCTTCCTCCTGTCTCCTGGTTGGTGTGTGGGGTCTTCCTCCCGTCTCCTGGTTGGAGTGTGGGACCTTCCTCCCGTCTCCTGGTTGGTGTGTGGGACCTTCCTCCTGTCTCCTGGTTGGTGTGTGGGACCTTCCTCCTGTCTCCTGGTTGGAGTGTGGGGTCTTCCTCCTGTCTCCTGGTTGGAGTGTGGGGTCTTCCTCCTGTCTCCTGGTTGGAGTGTGGGGTCTTCCTCCTGTCTCCTGGTTGGAGTGTGGGACCTTCCTCCCGTCTCCTGGTTGGTGTGTGGGACCTTCCTCCTGTCTCCTGGTTGGTGTGTGGGACCTTCCTCCTGTCTCCTGGTTGGAGTGTGGGACCTTCCTCCTGTCTCCTGGTTGGAGTGTGGGCCCTTCCTCCTGTCTCCTGGTTGGAGTGTGGGACCTTCCTCCAGTCTCCTGGTTGGAGTGTGGGACCTTCCTCCCATCTCCTGGTTGGAGTGTGGGACCTTCCTCCCGTCTCCTGGTTGGTGTGTGGGGTCTTCCTCCCGTCTCCTGGTTGGAGTGTGGGACCTTCCTCCCGTCTCCTGGTTGGTGTGTGGGAACTTCCTCCTGTCTCCTGGTTGGAGTGTGGGACCTTCCTCCTGTCTCCTGGTTGGAGTGTGGGACCTTCCTCCTGTCTCCTGGTTGGAGTGTGGGACCTTCCTCCTGTCTCCTGGTTGGAGTGTGGGGTCTTCCTCCTGTCTCCTGGTTGGAGTGTGGGACCTTCCTCCTGTCTCCTGGTTGGTGTGTGGGACCTTCCTCCTGTCTCCTGGTTGGAGTGTGGGACCTTCCTCCTGTCTCCTGGTTGCAGTGTGGGACCTTCCTCCTGTCTCCTGGTTGGAGTGTGGGACCTTCCTCCTGTCTCCTGGTTGGAGTGTGGGGTCTTCCTCCTGTCTCCTGGTTGGAGTGTGGGACCTTCCTCCTGTCTCCTGGTTGGAGTGTGGGACCTTCCTCCTGTCTCCTGTTTGGAGTGTGGGGTCTTCCTCCTGTCTCCTGGTTGGAGTGTGGGACCTTCCTCCTGTCTCCTGGTTGGAGTGTGGGGTCTTCCTCCTGTCTCCTGGTTGGAGTGTGGGGTCTTCCTCCTGTCTCCTGGTTGGAGTGTGGGACCTTCCTCCTGTCTCCTGGTTGGAGTGTGGGAACTTCCTCCTGTCTCCTGGTTGGAGTGTGGGGTCTACCTCCTGTCTCCTGGTTGGAGTGTGGGACCTTCCTCCTGTCTCCTGGTTGGAGTGTGGGAACTTCCTCTTGTCTCCTGGTTGGTGTGTGGGACCTTCCTCCTGTCTCCTGGTTGGAGTGTGGGAACTTCCTCCTGTCTTCTGGTTGGAGTGTGGGACCTTCCTCCTGTCTCCTGGTTGGAGTGTGGGACCTTCCTCCTGTCTCCTGGTTGGAGTGTGGGGTCTTCCTCCTGTCTTCTGGTTGGAGTGTGGGACCTTCCTCCTGTCTCCTGGTTGGAGTGTGGGAACTTCCTCCTGTCTCCTGGTTGGAGTGAGGGGTCTTCCTCCTGTCTCCTGGTTGGTGTGTGGGACCTTCCTCCTGTCTCCTGGTTGGAGTGTGGGACCTTCCTCCCGTCTCCTGTTTGGAGTGTGGGACCTTCCTCCTGTCTCCTGGTTGGTGTGTGGGGTCTTCCTCCTGTCTCCTGGTTGGAGTGTGGGGCCTTCCTCCTGTCTCCTGTTTGGAGTGTGGGACCTTCCTCCTGTCTCCTGGTTGGAGTGTGGGGTCTTCCTCCTGTCTCCTGGTTGGAGTGTGGGGTCTTCCTCCTGTCTCCTGGTTGGAGTGTGGGACCTTCCTCCTGTCTCCTGGTTGGAGTGTGGGGTCTTCCTCCTGTCTCCTGGTTGGAGTGTGGGACCTTCCTCCCGTCTCCTGGTTGGAGTGTGGGACCTTCCTCCCGTCTCCTGGTTGGTGTGTGGGACCTTCCTCCCGTCTCCTGGTTGGTGTGTGGGACCTTCCTCCTGTCTCCTGGTTGGAGTGTGGGAACTTCCTCCTGTCTCCTGGTTGGAGTGTGGGGTCTTCCTCCTGTCTTCTGGTTGGAGTGTACAGTCTTCTTCCTGTCTTCATAGTTGGAGTGTGGGACCTTCCTCCCGTCTCCTGGTTGGAGTGTGGGACCTTCCTCCCGTCTCCTGGTTGGAGTGTGGGACCTTCCTCCTGTCTCCTGGTTGGAGTGTGGGGTCTTCCTCCTGTCTCCTGGTTGGAGTGTGGGAACTTCCTCCTGTCTCCTGGTTGGAGTGTGGGGTCTACCTCCTGTCTCCTGGTTGGAGTGTGGGACCTTCCTCCTGTCTCCTGGTTGGAGTGTGGGGCCTTCCTTCTGTCTCCTGGTTGGAGTGTGGGGTCTTCCTCCTGTCTTCTGGTTGGAGTGTGGGACCTTCCTCCTGTCTCCTGGTTGGAGTGTGGGAACTTCCTCCTGTCTCCTGGTTGGAGTGTGGGGTCTTCCTCCTGTCTCCTGGTTGGTGTGTGGGACCTTCCTCCTGTCTCCTGGTTGGAGTGTGGGACCTTCCTCCTGTCTCCTGGTTGGAGTGTGGGACCTTCCTCCTGTCTCCTGTTTGGAGTGTGGGACCTTCCTCCTGTCTCCTGGTTGGAGTGTGGGGTCTTCCTCCTGTCTCCTGGTTGGAGTGTGGGACCTTCCTCCTGTCTCCTGGTTGGAGTGTGGGACCTTCCTCCTGTCTCCTGGTTGGAGTGTGGGACCTTCCTCCTGTCTCCTGTTTGGAGTGTGGGACCTTCCTCCTGTCTCCTGGTTGGAGTGTGTGATCTTCCTCTTGTCTCCTGGTTGGAGTGTGGGACCTTCCTCCTGCCTCCTGGTTGGTGTGTGGGAACTTCCTCCCGTCTCCTGGTTGGAGTGTGGGACCTTCGTCCTGTCTCCTGGTTGGAGTGTGGGACCTTCCTCCTGTCTCCTGATTGGAGTGTGGGGTCTTCCTCCCGTCTCCTGGTTGGAGTGTGGGACCTTCCTCCTGTCTCCTGGTTGGAGTGTGGGACCTTCCTCCTGTCTCCTGGTTGGTGTGTGGGACCTTCCTCCTGTCTCCTGGTTGGTGTGTGGGACCTTCCTCCTGTCTCCTGGTTGGAGTGTGGGACCTTCCTCCTGTCTCCTGGTTGGAGTGTGTGATCTTCCTCTTGTCTCCTGGTTGGAGTGTGGGACCTTCCTCCTGTCTCCTGGTTGGAGTGTGGGACCTTCCTCCTGTCTCCTGGTTGGAGTGTGGGACCTTCGTCCTGTCTCCTGGTTGCAGTGTGGGACCTTCCTCCTGTCTCCTGGTTGGAGTGTGGGGCCTTCCTCCTGTCTCCTGATTGGAGTGTGGGGCCTTCCTTCTGTCTCCTGGTAGGAGTGTGGGGTCTTCCTCTTGTCTCCTGGTTGGAGTGTGGGACCTTCCTCCTGTCTCCTGTTTGGAGTGTGGGACCTTCCTCCTGTCTCCTGGTTGGAGTGTGTGATCTTCCTCTTGTCTCCTGGTTGGAGTGTGGGACCTTCCTCCTGCCTCCTGGTTGGTGTGTGGGAACTTCCTCCCGTCTCCTGGTTGGAGTGTGGGACCTTCGTCCTGTCTCCTGGTTGGAGTGTGTGACCTTCCTCCTGTCTCCTGGTTGGAGTGTGGGACCTTCCTCCCGTCTCCTGTTTGGAGTGTGGGACCTTCCTCCTGTCTCCTGGTTGCAGTGTGGGACCTTCCTCCCGTCTCCTGTTTGGAGTGTGGGGTCTTCCTCCTGTCTCCTAGTTGGAGTTTGGGGTCTTCCACCTGTCTCCAGGTTGGAGTGTGGGACCTTCCTCCTGTCTCCTGGTTGCAGTGTGGGACCTTCCTCCTGTCTCCTGGTTGCAGTGTGGGACCTTCCTCCTATCTTCTGTTTGGAGTGTGGGACCTTCCTCCTGTCTCCTGGTTGGTGTGTGGGACCTTCCTCCTGTCTCCTGGTTGCAGTGTGGGACCTTCCTCCTGTCTCCTGGTTGGAGTGTGTGATCTTCCTCCTGTCTCCTGGTTGGTGTGTGCATCCTTCTTCCCGTCTCCTGGTTGGAGTGTGGGAACTTCCTCCCGTCTCCTGGTTGGAGTGTGGGACCTTCCTCCTGTCTCCTGGTTGGAGTGTGTGATCTTCCTCCTGTCTCCTAGTTGGAGTGTGGGACCTTCCTCCTGTCTCCTGGTTGGAGTGTGGGACCTTCCTCCTGTCTTCTTGTTGTAGTGTGGGACCTTCCTCCTGTCTTCTGGTTGGAGTGTGGGACCTTCCTCCTGTCTCCTGCTTGGTGTGTGATGCCTTCCTCCCGTCTCCTGGTTGGAGTGTGTGATCTTCCTCCTGTCTCCTAGTTGGAGTGTGGGACCTTCCTCCTGTCTCCTGGTTGGAGTGTGGGACCTTCCTCCTGTCTTCTGGTTGTAGTGTGGGACCTTCCTCCTGTCTTCTGGTTGGAGTGTGGGACCTTCCTCCTGTCTCCTGCTTGGTGTGTGATGCCTTCCTTTTTTGTCCTGGTTGGTGTGTGAGATCCTCCTCTCTCCTGTTGTGTTCTCCATCCTTTGTTCTTGCCCTTTGGTCCTTACATATGTGGTTAGTGGTTTCTCTGTTGCTATGGTTGATTTTGTTCATCTGTTTTTCTGATCTTTCAGTGGATTTCCACTTTCTCACTGTGAGGATGATCATTCTGGTCCTTGCACTTGTAGAAGTGGGTCCTCTTGTACATTTTCCAGAAGGGGTTGATTTCCCGGTTTTGCTTAGTTGGTAAGACTTTTTTCTTTTTCACTTGTGAAGACCCTCTCTGCTGGATGCAGTGTTTGTGGTTGGCCTATATTTTCTTTTCAGTATGTTTAATATTTCACCTCATCCTCTTCTATTCTTTAAAGTTTCTGTGAAGAAATCTGCTGTTAGTGTCATGATGGTTTTCTTAACCAGACTTGGTGCTTTTTTTCTTTGTGTTCTTAGAACTGTCTCTTTGTCTTTTTATTTAGCACTTTGTTCTGCAACTCATCAGAAACTTTATTGGGGGTTGGGGTGGTCAAAATTTCCTTGTGTTCTTTCAGACATCTGGATCTGAATGTGCACGTCTTGTCCCAAATTTGGGAGATTTTTAGCTATTTTCTTGCTAAATATGTATTTTATGCCTTTTTCCTCATCTCGTCCTATAATTTAAATGTTCATTTACTTCATGACATTTCAAAGTCTTGTGGACTCTCTTTATTTTATTTATTTATTTATTTATATTTATTTAGCTATTTATTTATTTATTTATCTAGTTAGTTATTCTGTCTGCCTGGATTATTTCAAAACACCTTTCTTCTTCTTTAGAAATTCTTATTTCTGCTTCATATGGTGTGTTGTTAAGGCTCTCAACTGCATTTGTATTTCATTTATTGAGTTTTTTAGCTCCAAGATTCCTGTTTGGTTCTTTTTAAATTATCTATGAATCTTTGCATAATACCTCATTTAGATCATGAATCGTTCTTTAACTTCTTTGAATTACTGTCTGTATTCCTTTGTATGTTGCTGCATTTCCTTAGAATCATTTTTTTATAATTTTTTCAGGCAATCCATCTGTTCCATTCCCTAAGTCCTCTTCTGGATGGTCACTGGTTTTCTTCTGGACGGTCACTGTGGTCCTCTTTTGGACGGTCACTGTGGTCCTCTTTTGGACGGTCACTGTGGTCCTCTTTTGGATGGTCACTGGGGTCCTCTTTGGACGGTCACTGTGGTCCTCTTTTGGACAGTCACTGTGGTCCTCTTTTGGATGGTCACTGGGGTCCTCTTTGGACGGTCACTGTGGTCCTCTTTTGGATGGTCACTGGGGTCCTCTTTGGACGGTCACTGTGGTCCTCTTTTGGACGGTCACTGTGGTTTTCTTCTGGTCAGTTACTATGGTGCTCTTTGGACAGTCACTGTGGTCCTCTTTGGACGGTCACTGTGGTCCTCTTTGGACGGTCACTGTGGTTCTCTTTGGACGGTCACTGTGGTCCTCTTTGGACGGTCACTGGGGTCCTCCTTGGACGGTCACTGGGGTCCTCTTTGGACGGTCATTGTGGTCCTCTTTTGGACGGTCACTGTGGTTTTCTTCTGGTCAATCACTGTGGTACTCTTTTGGACGGTCACTGTGGTCCTCTTTGGACGGTCACTGTGGTCCTCTTTTGGACGGTCACTGTGGTCCTCTTTGGACGGTCACTGTGGTCCTCTTTGGACGGTCACTGTGGTCCTCTTTTGGACGGTCACTGTGGTCCTTTGGAGCCATCATCTTACCTGACTTTCCCGTGCACGCGGGTCCCTTTGTGGTATTTGCTGTCTGGCAGATCTGTTCTCTGCTATTTCGTAGTCGGCTTTCACAGAAGGTAGTGTCTCCTGCAATGTGTCCTAGGGTGTCAATCCAGTGTACTCATGGGCTTTGCTCCAATGGACACAGTAGGATGGTCTCTGCAGAGCTTCCTCAGCCTTGGATGGCGCTGGCCTGTGGTGATGGGAGGGGAATCCATTCCTGTGGGCCATGTGGTCACGTGGGGGCAGTGAACGGCACGTTCATGCCGCCGTGGGGACAGGGCTGAGTGGGGGTGGGGTCACTCCAGGGAGCATGTCTGACTGGTCTTTGTTGATGAGCTCAGTAAACCAGATATGGCTTGTAGAAAGCACAGATCACACCCTTGTCACTGTGTCACCTCTCCATCTGGCGCAGGCCCAACAGACTCAATAAAGATCCTCTGCATGCACCAGGGGAGGGTGAGCAGGCCTAGCCCTGGGCCCCCCAGGATGCCACGTGTCCAGGAAGACCGGAGCCAGCCTGTCAGCCACTTTCGACTCCAGAGATCTGAACACTGCCTGGGCTTTCGGAGGCAGAAGAGTGAGAAGCATGAGTCTTCGGTCATGGTCCTGGCCTTGGGGGTGCGTCTGCTTCGCTGGGTGGAAAGTCTCCCACCTGCCTGTGCACTCCAAATGTGCCGCACCGGGGACGGCAGGGCTTCTGCTTCCTGAGCCTCCAGCCACAACTCTGGCCGTTGGGTGTCCCAGAACTTAGGTGTGGTCACTCCTCATTTACCAGCTGCAGGGAGCCCTTTCCTAGCACAGCGTCGGGGTGAGGAGAGCAGAAAGGACCGTGAGAGCAGGGCACTCGGGAACCCAGGTGTGCTGGAAGGCTGGACCACGGGATTCCAGTGTGGAGGCCAACAGGCCCAGAGATGTCTCCCAGTAAGAGGAGGCACCATGAAGGGCCCCTCAGGGCAGCACCAGGACCACAGGAGGAGAGGAACAAGGGGAACTGGGCAGGAGCCCTTACTGCGGTTTCCACAGCAAGGAGGTGGAGGCCGGCCGACTCAGGTTGGCTGCTTGAATAACAGCAGGCTGTGGGTCACAGGTACTGTCCCTTGGCCACTGGGGCTGCTGTCAGGGATCCTGTGTGGACCCCACGGGGAGGCGGTGGCTGTCACCCTGCTGTGGTTGGGGGTGTCTGTGGATGGCAAGATTGCAGCCTAGTTGTGCACTTTGCCTGGGAACTGACCAGCCCTGCGAGGGGCCATCCCTCCAGGGCCAGCATGGTGAGCACACAAGGCCCACAGGGCTCCTGGAGGGGGACAGGCTGCACACAGCACTGTACCCTGCGAGCAGCTGGGTTCTCCAGTGGACGTGTCGGCTGAACTCAGAGCAAACACACAGTGAGCCTGGCCACCAGCTGGACACACACAGAGCCTTGGCGCTGCGTCCTCCGGCAGGCAGGGCGTCCCAGCCCTCCGCTCCGTAGAGAGCAGCCTGAAGCCCGGCCGTCCCTCTCTCCTCTGCCTCCCACAGAGTCCCTCTGCTCTGCCTCTCACCAGGCTGACCCCAGGCTGCTCAGGGCTGAGTCGGTGGAACTGAAAGTCTTCTCTTCCCTGGAGCCGCTGGCCCTGCGCTCAGCTGCATTTCCCCCTCCGAGTCAGAAGAGCATTCTGAATCCCTGCTCTGGGGACAGCCGGCTCATGTCAGCATCGTGGTGCCCCAGGAGAGACTCGAAAAATAAAAAGACAGGAACCGAGAGAGACGTAGAGTCAGATGGTGAGGGCGAGGGAGACCCAGGAGAGGGAGAGGAGAGACAGAGCCCGGGCAGCCAGGGCAGCACTCAGCCAAGAGAAGCTGACAGAGTCCGGAAGCCCAAGCCGGGCCTAGCAGGACGCTGTGGCCGTCTCCCAGGACACTCGGCGCCCCTGGGCCCAGGGTACCTGAGGAAGCTCAGGCAGAGCCCTGGCACTGCAGATGGAGGTGAATGGGACGAGTCTGGGACTGCCCCCAGGGATGGCCTCCAGCTCGGTGGGCGCCTCAGGGGGCCCTCCCTCCTTTCCTGATGCCCAGCCACACTCTGCCCACTGCCTGCAGCTGCCCCCTTCTCTGAGCCTGCCCGGCCTAGCTGGGAGACCTGCCCACGGCCAGCACTGGGGTCCTCCAGCCCAGCGGGGTCCCTGGCTGCAGTCCCCAGGCTCTGCCTCTGTGAGGGCTTGTGTCCTGGTCACGCAGCTTCCCTGCTGACAATGGCTCTCTCACTTGTCAGCCTGATGTGCCTTCACAGCAAACAGGCACCTGTCCCCGACCGTCCTGAACTGCAGCCGCGTGGAGCCAACCTGCACACGCACTGTTTAGGAAAAGCACAAATATGGTCTGAGCTCCAACGTGATGTAAAAATAGAGGAATGGAACTTTTTAATTTAATGTAATTTAATTTTTGATGCTGGGGATTGAACCTGGGGCCTTAAGCACATTAGGCAGGTGCTCTGCCGTGGAAGGACATCCCCAGGTCAGAAAGTAACTCCTAACTAAACCCATCTTCATATAAAAATGTCAGAGTGCCACGTGGTCTGCACAGATGCAGGGTTCAGGCACCTGCTGCTGGGCGAGGAACCTCCGTAGCCGCAGAGCTGCAGATCAGACCTGAGGGCATCGTGAGGGCCCTGCCAAGACTGTGGGGTTTGTGGAAAGAGTGAACGGTTCCTGGTAAAGCGCCAGCGAAGCCATGCTCTCTCTTCTCTTGATTTACACGGTGGTTATGTTCCTGAAAAAAAAATCATTTTTTATTTAGGCTGCAAAACACAAAACAAAGAGCCTTAGTTTTTACACAAAACAGGCTCGAGGCTCAGGGAACGGCAGATGGGAAACTAACCCGAAGCTCTCTGGACGTGCGTCTGATCGCCCTCACTAAACACTTCAGGCTTCCCAAAAACCAGCCCGGCTGGACGCCTGCAGACCGGAAATCTCCCCACGTACTGTGGGGACCAAGCCACCCCGAGGGACCCTGGAGTGGACGCCTGCTCCGGAGGGCACGACTCAGGCTGTTGCCATTTGCTGTGAAAATCTGGAGTGTGGGAGCCCAGCTGCATGGCTCTCAGTCAGGGCCCCAGTGGCTGGTGCCCTTGAAATGCATGTGACACGCACACGTGTGCATACACACACACACACACACATGAACTGTTGAGGACTGAGGACATCTCCGGAGGGGGATGCAGCTTCCTTGGTCTCACTCCTGCAACAGAACGCCATCGTAGATCCGGCCCATAGGCCTGGGCCTTGCCTCTTGAAAGGAAGAAGCACAAACACCCCTCAACGTGCGTGATGTTGATCCTCAGAAACGCCCCCTTCGGGTGCCTTGGGAGTGGCACCCAGTTCTGCAGCTGGGCCTGCAGAGCTGGAAGGGGCCTGGGGAGGAAGTGTCCCTTGCTCACGGGAGCTGGGAGAGCCCTGGCGCAGCATGTCGGGCTGCAGGCTCTCACCTGGTGAGACGTGTGCCTCGGGGTTGGTGTTTGGTTCTTGAATTTGTACCCAGAAACTGACTCTGGTTACTTTTCTGTATCAAAGTTTTTCTGTCAAAGGCTGTGAAGTCGGCGTCTTAAATCAGACACAGAGACACACAAGCTGGCCTCATTTTGTTAGTTAATTTGCAGGCTGGTGGAGAATCTTTACCTTGTTTTTTATGGAAACATTTTTTTATTTGTTCTACTTAGTTATACCTGACAGCAGGATACATTTCAATTCATCATACACAAATAGAGCACAACGTTTCAATTCTCTGGTCATACCCGATGTAGCATCCCACCATTTGTGCAGTCATACATGTCCCTAGGGCCATGATGTCCATCTCATTCCACCATCCTTCCTGCCCCCATACCCCCTCTCCTCCTCACGCTCCCCTTTGCCCAATCCAGAGTTCCTCCATTCTTCCCACACCCCCACACCCCAAATTGTAGGTCAGCATACACTTCTCAGAGAAAATATTTGGCCTTTGCTTTGGGGGATTGGCTAACTTCACTTAGCATGATATTCTCTAATCCCATCCAGCCATAATTTTGTCCCCTTTTAATGCTGAGTAATATTCCATTGTGTATAAATGCCACATTTTCTTTATCTACTCATTTGTTGAAGGGCACCTAGGTTGGCTCCACAGTTTAGCTATTGTGAATCGTGCTGCTATGAACACTGATGTGGCTGCGTCCCTGTAGTAGGCTGATTTTAACTCCTGTGGGTCTGGACCAAGGAGTGGGACAGCTGGGTCAAATGGGGGTTCCATTCACAAGTTTTCTAAGGAAGCTTATGGAACATTCTTGATTCACAAGAAACCCCATCAACCTGCGAGTGAACCTCTTCCTTGCTGTCTCCCACCTGTCCCCTTCCTGCCACGGCCTCCTGGGGCATTCACGTGGGGTCTGCAGGGCATGGCCTCCCTGGCCACCCCTGACAGTGGCCCCCTGACCTGGTGCCCCCACAGGCCTCTGGGCCCTGGGCACACCTGACGCCCTGGTTTTATGAGCATCTCCTCCACCGAGATGTGACGTCTCTGAGGACCATGACTTTTCTTAAATTGAGAATAAGGCTGGTTCTTTTTTTTTTTTTAATCACAAAAGTAATATATGACTCATTTAAAAATTTAGAAATTATAAGTAGAAAGAAAAGTAACTGAAACGCGCCAGCCCATTCCCCAGAGACACTCCTGCCTGCTCCCTCCCCCGTCTGCCCAGCACACGCAGGCCGTCGGCTTTGAGAACTCTAAACACCGAGCACCCCTTCCAGGGTCCAAATGTGTCCCCAGCCACATGATGGCATCTGGAGGTGACCCTGGGCTGATCAGGACTCATGAGGTCATGCACAGCCCTCCCTCCCCTGTCAGCAGAGGCTGGAGTCACGCTCTTGCCAGCCTCCAGCACCAAGAACCAAGTGCCCTTCTATTCTTTATAAACTGCCTCGCCTCTGTAGCCTCTGCCACTTGGTTATAGCAACAGAAAATGGACCAAGACACCTCATCACAAGCACCTTTCCATAGCAAATACTCTTCTGTTATATCATCTGGACATCGAATAGTCTCCATTGAATGGTTATAATAAATATTGCTGGCCATCCCCTAGAGTACGGTGTTGCCACTGTTTCTCCTTTATCCTAACTAGTGACTGACTGATGCTGCCTGGCACTGAACCTTCCTATCCTGGGGTGCCCCCTGAGCAGTCGCATCCTCTGATAAATGCCACAAAATTCGCACTGCCCGGTCCCCTCCCTGGCATGAGAAGGTACGGACTGGCTGTTCCCCTGCCTCCATCTCCCCCTGGCTCTGTGTCTGTGACGACTGAAGGCTGACTTTGGTAAGCGTCCATGCCCAGGAGTGACATGACGGGTGAATGGTCACTCACCACTCATCCTTCTTCCAGTGCAAGGCACGCAGCTGTCGAGAGGCAGCATCTCGGGAGACCAGGGCTCTGCAGGGCACATGGACACACGTTTTCTCCATTGCTGACTTCTTGCTGGATAGATGTCCTGGATGTCACAGGCTGTGGTGTTACTCTGCCTGTGACATCAGTGGCTCTGCAGTGTGACCTGCTCACCGTTTGTTTTGAGGCCAGGTCACTCATTTCCCAATGCCCTTCCAGCGTGGTCTGTGTTCCCGTCACCCCTCTGAGGAAGCCCAGGTCAGGAAGAGTTTGGAACCAGCCAGCTGGCTGGGGACTGAGCCAGCAGGCCCATGGTGGCTTGCCCTGTGCCAGTCGGGCAGAGCAGGAGTTTGCATGTGTCCACTCTGCCGAGTCCCCTCCTCAGTGCCGTGTCGGGGTCAGCCAGTGCCACACGCGGTTCCAGAGTCGCTGTGAGCCCCAGCGTTCCTGGGCCCACTCAGGATTGCTGTTTGGAGAAACGAAAGCCACAGATGGGAACCACCCACCTGTGCCACTCTTCAGAGGGGATTGTGCTGTGCCCTTCCACAGCAAGTGGCAAGCAGAGTGCCCGCCCAGTGGGGCTGCAGGTGCAGAAGGCATTGGAAGGCAAGGGGCCCTCTTCCCTCTGTCCCTGGGCTCCTCTCCCAGCTATGCCCCGGGGGACACCATCTGCTGGCAGCACACAGCATGTTATCTAGGGGACAAACACCAGGCACCTCCAGCCCAGAGGACTGCCTCGGCCGCCACCCTACTGCGCCTCCTGGGGGCGCCAGACCAGTGGCACCTGGGCTGCAGCGGGCTGCGAGGCCCAGGACCCTGGTCAGGACCTCAGAATCCGCACGTTCACAGGGAGAACCACCGGCTCTGAAGTCCAGGCTGGGGCCTCCTTGCTCTCCCCTCCACGGCGCTGAGCTCTCCCCCAGCGGAGGACGCACTGGGCAGGCCCTGGAGGCAGAGCTGCTGCAGCATCTGTGTTTGGCTGTCAGTGTGGACCTGGCCGCAGAGTCCTCATCAAACCCCTGAGCCCTGGACAGAGCCAGGCCTGAGCTGCTGGGACCAGGCTGTCACGCTGGAAGTACCCGCTCACCCAGGACCTTCCGTCTACGTGGAGACCCTCTTCCAAGTCCACGGTGTGGAGGGTGGATGCCGCTCCCTGGCCTGCTCTCAAGCCAGGGAGGCAGTGGGAGGCCTGGCTGGGGCTTCTCCAAGGGCCCGCTGTGCCCATGGTGCGGCCCCCGCAGCCCCTGCTGGAGGAGGTGGGTGGGTGGGTGCTGTGGGTGCGAGGATTTTGCATAGATGATGTCACTTGACTCCTAGCTGAGCCTCCCCTCCTGTAGCTGCATCTAAGGGGAAATTGACAACAATACAGGATTTTCTCCTCCTCCTTTCACTCTTTCACTTCTTCTATTTTCAGTTTTCTCAAGTTTCGATTTCCTTTTGCACCAGAAGGAAATATATCTAAATGTTAGCCGTGGTTTTTTTGTGGCGTCTGCTTTCCTAACATTTTCTCGCTTTCCCCGTAGTGTTTATCTCTGTTTTATAATGGGAGGAAAACCAGTCCTTTCCTATTAATATCCTCCCGGGGCCTGGGCGACGGTGCCGAGCAGCTTCTGTCTCTGTGCATCTACCCGCCCGTGGTAACTGGCCGCCCGCCGCCGTGTCTTCAAGAGCTGCGGCGAAGGTGCTGCCCCCGCGCCGAGCACCGCTCGACACGCCACGCCTGACGTGCGCGTCTCTGCTTCCTCCTAGGTGCCTCAGGACGAGTGGGGAGGCTACCCGTCCAGCGGCAAGGAGGAGGAGATCCCCTGCCGCAGGATGAGGAGCGGCAGCTACATCAAAGCCATGGGAGATGAGGACAGCGGAGAGTCGGACTCCAGCCCCAAAACGTCCCCGACAGTGGCCCTGCGACCAGAGCCCCTGCTGAAGTCCCTCGGACAGAGACCGCTGGGAGACCACCAAACGTAAGAAAGGCCATGCCTCCTCCAAACACGCGCTGTGTCTGAGCTCCTCTTCAAAGCTCCTTGGGTGTGGGCTAGCCGTCTTCAGCTTGAGCCTGAGTTGGAAATGTTCCGGCCTTTGGTGCCCCAGTCCTCTGTTGAGAAGTGACCGGTCTGTGGTCGCTTGT